>NC_071087.1:83625997-83685997 GCF_027358695.1 Spea bombifrons
AACAAAATGTCCTCATTTTGTCAATTTATATACGAATCTCAGAAAAGGAGGGGGGACCCCCAACCAAACAAATACAATTGTGCTGTTATTTACACTCATGCTTTGTCACACTCATGCTCTCTCACACTCTCATTTACTTTCTCACGCTCTCTCTCTGAATGCCTACTTACCTTTCCCGATTGGAACAGGGGAGAAGGTGTGCCTGTGGACTCCGCTCTTTTACGGAAGTTCACTGGGAGGCCAGAATAATGCACCTCTCTTTCTCCAGGTCGACAGGGAAGGTAGGGAGACATTCAGAGAGAATATGGACAGAGTGAATGAGAGTGTTGGGGAGTGAGAGAAAGAATGAGTGAGAGTGATAGAGCAGGAGAATGAATGAGGGTGAGTGACAACGAATTTACTTTCCAAAGGTAAAAAGCCCTCACATTTTTGACGGAACCAAAAGGGCAGGAAATGTAATTCGTTGTCCGAAAATGAATAGACCACAGACGAAATTGAAATTGATATACTTAATACTAGACTTGTGCATTCGTCTTCGGGCGAACATGGAAACGAACACGAAGAGTGCGTTTTCGTGTTCGTTCCGAAGACACGTCGAAGAGAAGACGGCGGCGGTAAAACATAGGCGAAGACGAAGACACACACCACGAAGATCTTCGTGATTGTCTTCGTCTTCCATTCCCCCCCTTCTATCTTACCTTGTCTTGTCTTCGCGGCTTCGCGGCAGTTCCCGGAAGTGGAAATCCGCAGGTTCGTCGTCACGGGTTACAGGGCAGTGCGAATGAGCCTATTGGTCGCCTACAGGGACCTCCTCTGGCATCAACCAATTGGTTGATGCCAGAGGAAGACCCTGCAGGTGACCAATAGGCTCACTCGCACGGTCTTTGTAACCCCTGACAGCGAACCTATGGATTTCCGCTCCCGTTAACCCCTTCGATGCTGCGTTATCTAACACAGCATCGAAGGGGTTAACGGGAGCGGAAATCCATAGGTTAAAGGGCCGTGCAAGCGACCAATAGGCTCACTTGCACGGCCCCTTAACCCTTTAAAAAAAAAGTTAACCCCTAACTAATTGAACAGGGAGGGAGACCAGTGGCATCGGCAGGGTAAGTTGCAGCATTGGGGTTTTAAAACACTGGTCTCCCTCCCTGTTCAATTAGTTAAATGTCCGTACGAGCGACTTTATTGGTCGCTCGTACGGACATTTAACCCGGCACAGACTAACTAATTGAACAGGGAGGGAGACCAGTGGCATCGGTCTCCCTGTCTCCCTCCCTGTTCAATTAGTTAAAGACCAGTTTTAAAACCTCAATGCTGCAACTTACCCTGCCGATGCCACTGGTCTCCCTCCCTGTTCAATTAGTTACATGTCCATACGAGCGACTTTATTGTTCACTCGTACGGACATTTAATTAATTGAACAGGGAGGGAGACCAGTGGGATGTGCCGGGTAAGTTGTAGCATTGGGGTTTTAAAAGTCTGCACGAGCGACCAACAGAGTCGCTCGTGCAGACTTTGAAAACCCCAATGCTGCAACTTACCCGGCACATCCCACTGGTCTCCCTGTTCTATCAGTTAAATGTCCGTACGAACGACTTTATTGGTCGCTCGTACGGACATTTAACTGATAGAACAGGGAGACCAGTGGGAAGTGCCGGGTTAGTTACAGCACCAGGAGCCTAAAAGTATGTACGAGCGACCAACAGAGTCGCTCGTACAGACTTTTAAAATCCCAATGCTGCAACTTACCCGGCAGATCCCACTGGTCTCCCTGTTCTAATCAGTTAATAAATGATAGAACAGGGAGACCAGCGGGATCTGCCGAACAATTACGGCACCAGGAGTATAACAGTCTGTACGAGCGACCCTATTGGTCGCCAGCAGGGGGCTCGTCTGGCAGACGAGCCACCTGCTGACGACCAATAGAGTTGCTCATACGGACATTTAAACTCCTGGCGCCAGAGCGGCTTTAACCCCGTTTTAACCCCTTAACCGGGGAAAACGAAGAAAACCCGAACACGAAGAATGTCCGCGAATATTCGCCCGAAGAGAAGACAGGACCAGGCGAATATTCGCGGAATACGAAGTTTTTTTTTTTGCCGAAGACGAGCACGAAGACGAACACGAAGAGCCCCCTGGTGCTAATACATACTAACACACATACTTAGACATACAGAGTATAAAACCAGAGTATCAATCGTCACAACTTTCTTTATCCCAACTCTTCCCTCTTTCCCAGTGGTGTATTTACCTTTGGGGCTGTCAAAGCCTGACCTAGGGATGCACCCCCAGCTCAGTGACCGGCATTTCTGGATCAATAATTGGAGATGTGCGCATTTAAGAAATAGAGCACCAGTGTGTGGTGATGTAATTCTTTCATTGAATTGTATGGAGGCTCTACTGAGGGGGCACAGCATCCATTGCGTAAATAGGCTGCTTGGGGTGATCAAAAATCCCCCTTGTAACACACCCATAGTGCAGTGGGAACTCGTGGGGCGATCTGCCCCCTCGGTTTTTAAACAGGCCCACTGGACCGGCCACTCTAGGCCTGAGCCCAGCCTAGGCTGGGAAACGCCACTTCTCTTACCGCACTTCATCACACTTCTCACCTTATCGCACTTCACTCCCTCACATCTCCCCCATTACACCATCACCATTCAGAGAGCCCTTCCTTATGGTTGCTCTCAATTTGGACCTGCCTGGGGGCAATTGCAAAATTTTTCTTCTGCTCTTGTTTAAATATAACACTTTCAATAAATATAATTATAATCATATGAATGCGTTTGTGATTTATTATTATGTATTACTTATTTGGGGGGATAATACATTTGACATTATGGCCCATTGTCTCATCCCACGCATGTTAGCAGAGATATTTTCAAACATTACACAAACGTTCTACCTCAGACCTGCAAACATTAATGCCACTAGGCACAGTCAGTCCTCCATAGTGTTAGCAGCTGGTTAGCGAGAACAGTGATCTCTCTTTTTAACCAACCCATTCAGCACTGGTGTTACAGGGAGCCTTATTGTCTCCCTGTTATGTGGCCCCCTGGAAAGGCCATCCTAGGCCTAGTCAGCCTGGAAAACCAGAATAAATGTCATTCTTCTATTAATCTAGAAAGTACTCCTTTGAGCTACCACTAGTCTGTCAATTAGCACCCACCCCTCACATACATCTGCTGCAATCGACCACACAAGGAATCACTAACAGCCATTTTGCCTCATACCTCATGCTCTACACTGACCTTAAAAATGCAAAACACACAACACTCAGAAACCACCTGTCCGCCAGTCATTGACATACCTGGGAAATCTCCGGGTTTCACACCGAGTGTCTGGGTCTTCTCAATCCAGGCTGAGGAGCATTTACCCTACTAAAGAGGTTTCTCTGATATAACCTTACATAGAGAAGTGTTCGAACGTAAAATAGGCCAGTGCTCACGCATAATTTTAATTAGAGGCCAAGTCAAAGGTACCAATGCGATGTGGATCTATAAATTATACTGATCTAGACGTGACAATGCGCTCACTTACTTTGTCTCTTTGTTGAAACCTTGTATTGGACAGGTAGCGTATTGTAGCAACAAAAATAGATGTAGGAGAGGTACAATTATTAACTTTGTGTAAACTGAGCAACAGAAAGCTGGTAATTAGAATAGAGGTATGGCTTCTAGAACTGACCATTAACTTTAAAGAACAGGCTATTTAAAGTTTAAAGCCCCCGGGTCGAGTTCTCCTGACATGTAGCCGACAACACGCATTGGGTTTCTGTTTGTACTAGCAAAAGTCAGGAGTCTTAGAACCGTGGATAGGGTATACAATTCCTCTCACACACTACCAGTATATATAGTACCAGGGGCATACCTATTTAGGTCCCAGGGGAGATCTCATATTTGGCACCCCACTTTAAAACGTTAAAACACTCACAAAAAACGTGTTCCCGTGTATTATAAAAAGTTACGCTGTAATAAAAATTTAGAGAGGTTTGGGTTAATTCATCAAGTTTAATTCCAACCCCGTTATTTTTGGGAGTGTGACTGTTTTTCTAGTAGAGACTGCAAGCATTGCTATACAATGCAGAATGGTGCAAGCATTTTTGTAGATCAGGTAAATATTTTTTTTAATATTTATTAGACTTCAGATTCATTCTAATTGCAAATTTACTGAATTTTGGCAAATCAACCGAAAAACTCTTACTCACTCTCATTCATGTTCAGTCTCTCTCTCACGATCTCTAAACGTTTCCCTAGATCCTCTTCCAACTACTTCTGCTTCTGCACCTTCTTATGCATCATCTTCATCTTCTTTCGCCTCCCTTCTCTCTTCAATCTGCAATTTTCAATCTTCCTCCAAATCAGGGCTAAGTGACAGCGCTATTGGTTACGTCCTCTCCCGCGATTGGGTTTCACGCCGAGTTATGTCCACGGAGATGCAGGCGAAGATAGCACATTAAAGATAGAAGACAAGAGGGGAGATAAAAATATAGACGATGAAGCGGTTGCCAGAAGCGGAAGTGAGAGAGCGAGCGAGAAAGAGAGAACGAGAGTGAATGTGATTGAGGGCAGCGTGCAACTAAATTTGTTCCCAAAAATAAAAATGACCCCAAATTTTTGTCCAAACTGAACGGGCAGAGAACAAAATGTGTTACTCAAAAATGAATGAGACTGACCGTCTGCTTAAACTATCAATTGGTGGCAGGTCCATACTGCATAAAAGACATGGGAGTATGTTCTTGTCGCTGATTGACAGCTTAACCATCCCATCAGTGGCAGAAAAGTTCTACCATTGCAATCAATGGGAAAACATTACACATACGCACTGGGATCTAAAAAGACCTTGAACACAACGCTATGGAGTATACCACGTGCAGAACTCTTCTCCTGCATGGCACTTGGCTATAAGGTAGGGAAAAGAATAAATGAATTTGGGGACATGCAAAAGAACACCCCATGCGTGCACATGAAAATTTAAATGGATCACATACCTATCATATGCATTAAAGTGTACTTGATAACT
The DNA here is from genome assembly GCF_027358695.1 of Spea bombifrons. NCBI lineage: Eukaryota > Metazoa > Chordata > Amphibia > Anura > Pelobatidae > Spea > Spea bombifrons. The sequence continues at coordinate 83,631,017 of NC_071087.1, forward strand.
TTAAAGCAAAATAAAATAAATACCTCAGGTGTTTAATACACAATTTTAAAAGGTGGCAACAGTGCAAGAGTTATTTTTAAAACCACATTTTTTTTTAATTATGCTTCTTGCTAGAATGCAACACTAGTACCATATTTTGCTCGATTATAAGAAGACCCTGACCCCCAGATATGCCTAATACTCTCTATATGCCACTCTGCCTCCCTGATATGCCATTCTGCCCACCCTGATATGCCTTATTCCTCCTATATGTCACTCTGCCTCCCAGATCCAGGTCTCCTCTCGAGGTGATCTCGAATATAAGATGTATTTATAAGATGCAAATACGATAATGCTTGCAGCAATGGCAGCATATTATTTGTCTCCATCGATGCCAGAAAACAAAGCTGGTGTCATAGCAAATTATAAATCATTTCATATCCTCAGGAAGGAACACTTGCTAATGGAGGGAAACTGTGTCGGCAATGGGCAAAATACCGTATTTTCAAACGCTCTGAAAAATATCCCCTGTAGCGCTGCTGCCGGCACTTCCTCTGGGGGCTTCTATGACGGAGCACCAGCTTCACATGATCTACCGGTGCTCCACCATAGAAGCCCCGGGTGAAGTGCCGGCAGCAGCAGAGGTTGTCTGTGCGCATCCCACAGTCGGTGAAGGGGATGCGCACAGACATCTTTCACCCCTCAAAGCTTTAAAACTGGGATGTGGAAACTCAAGATAGGTGCACTTTAATTTATGCTACAAAAGGAGAAGGCCGAAATGATACTATAACTTGCCATACATTTGCAAGAAACCCCAGTAACCATTTCTGAAAGTTATCATTGCTTAGCCTAAAATATTATCAATTAACTCTAAAGGGCTAAACTTGCCTCACAAACGCAGAATGTTACTTGCAGAAGCAGCCAAATGCAGAGCTACCATCCTCTGTGTACAAGAGACTCACTTTATGAAAAACAAAATTCCACCAATTTATGCTCAACACTTCAGTATACCATGCTACTTCAAAGTGCAGCAGAGCGGGGGTATCATTATGGATACATGACTCTCTAGCAACATCAATAAAATGCATACAATGCAACTCTAAAGGTCAAAATATTATAGCAGTCCTTACAATTAACAAAATGCTTTATACAATAGTCAATAGTTAACAACTCTATACAGGACAGAGGAGTGCAGAGAGGGCTCTGTAGTGTTAGATGGAGAGTTAAATGCAATAGCTGGCCCCTATTGGACTCATCTGCAAGATTAACAAGGAAGTAGATTAATTTACTCCACATTCAGAGCAAACTTCTGACACAGAATTAACTTTAGAATTTGGGATATATGATGCATGGCGGACACAATACCCGAGAAAGAGGAACTATACCTTCTTCTTTCAAGTACATAACTCATACTTGATCATGTCTTCCTGGATAGAGGTACCCTCCAAAAAAACAGCAGTTGTCAATGACGTGGTCTGTCCAGGCACCAGTTTTGCTGGCTCTGCAAGAGAAAAGTCAAAGTTATGGGACAATGGAGAATCTACAAATATCTTATATCCTGAAAAACAAGCAGGAATTTATCAAACTAAAAAAGTACTTTAAATTAAACACATACCAAAACCCATGGGAAGTTCACAAAGAATAACAATCTTAAACCAGAAACTAAAGATCCAAAACAAAGTCTGAATATCAAGAGCAAGTAGCAGGGCAATAAGAGCGGTCAGGCTGGGATTGGCAGAGATTCATTCCCTGTAAACAGGAATGATTCTAAGGAGACAAAACAATCCTTTTATACTAAAGGTAACAGAGCCGGAGCCTTACTAGCGAATACGCTGAAAAAAAGGAGGTCAGGAAGGTCATCCCATAAATTGTCTCGCAGAATGGAGAGAAAATCCTTGACCCAGCACAGATCCCAGATGCCTTCGCGGAATATTATCTCAAGGTATACAACTTACAGTCAGACAAAACTACCCGCCAACCCTCCAGGAGAGAAATACACAACTTCTTCAGCAGACTAAAACTCCTCCACGTTTTAGAGACCCAGAGGGTCTCCCTCTGCACAAAGCTCAAGGTCCAGATGGGTATTCAAATCTCTATTAGAAGAGATTTGCTGGAGTGCTGGTGCCATACCTAACCAGGCTCTTCAACACATGCTGCTCAGCAAAAGAATTGCCGACCTCTAGGCCAACAGCCCACATATCAACTATGCTCAAGTCGGGGAAAGCCCACAATCACATGGCCCAACTTTCGCCAGATATCTGTGCTCAATACGGATATTAACATTGTCACGGAAACCTCTGTGCCATGGGCTCCTCCCTACAGACTATGGGCCCTGGTCAGGAGTGCCACGTTTTCCAAATCATAAGAGACCTCTATGGCCAGTATTTGCGCCTGAATCTGATATCGGGCAGGTTTCCGCCCGTATTTACCATCCTCCGCCACAGACTACAATACAGACCCCCTATTGGGCCGAGGTGGGCTGAGTGCAAATACAGAGCCATGTGCAAAGGAGGGCCGGACGAAGAACCTTGTGTGTCTACTGGATGTAAATCAACCCCTTGTACTGTTTAAATAACCCTGTGTTTCCAAATAAACTGATCTTGGGGTGGGCTACGATCCCTTACTGTCCTGTAATAATATTGGGTATTAAGTCCACTAGGAGACCTAGTGCCCAAACTAAATACCCAAAACACTTCAAGTTTGGTCCAAAAGCATACGTATATTTCCACCTCTAGGGCAGTTACAGATTTTTACTATCCCAATAAATGAAAAACATCCCTCGTCTCCATTACTACAAGTTAAACAATGTCTAGATACTGGTAATGTGGTATCTTTATTCCTAATGTGCGACAGATGTTCCCTCGTTCTAGCCTTAAGATGACGTGTACTTTGGCCAACATACTAAATTTGGTTTTTCGGCATTTAACTAAATACATAATATTTTCAAAGCAGCAATTAATGAATGTCCTAGTATTGTACTCCTTGTCTGTGTCTGTAAATTTAAACATATCGCCTTTATTAACATGACTACGGGATTTACAAATTATGTGACCACACGGGAACATGCCTACTGGTATTGTTATTTGATTAGTTTGTCTAATAGGGGGCAGGGCACTAGGAGACAGTATGTAACCCAATGTACGAGATTTTCTAAAAATAAATCTTACACCCTTCTGGACTATTGGGACAAGGTTTTATCTGCATGTAAAATGTGTACATGTTTCTCTAGAATAGATTTTATTTTAGAAAAATCTTAACTGTAACTGGTCAAAAACATAATGCTATCATTATCATTTTGTTATCTTTAGGTAAATTCTATTCTGATAATAAATTAATCTTTAATGAATTTAACATCATAAAGCGATCTTTGGTTTTGGCTATATTATAAGCCAGTTGGATGTCACTCTCCTTATATCGTCTCGTTCGGAATCTCTGTACCAATTCCTGAACATGTCCCTTAAAAAGTTAATACGTAGAGCAATTTCTCCTTAATCTAACAAACTGTTCCACCAGAACGCTCTTTACAACACGACGCGGCTAATTGCTTTTAGCATGTAATACTGTGTTACCAGCAATATATATTTGTGATATGAATGCATTATGGCTGCATTTCCCAAAACGAAATCCAAAAAAGTTATAGTTTCACATTGCATCTCATATGTAAACCAAAAATGAAGATTGTTCCTATTAACATAAGAAATAAAAGAAGAAATCTGTTCAACCCCACCAGACCAGATGATCAAGAGGTCATCAATATAACGACCAAAGCGAACAATGCTGGTTTCAAAAGGATTAGATTCAGTGAATATGTAATGTTCTTGTCATAATGCCATATGCAGATTGTCAGGGTCCTGGAGAGAAGATGCTGTAATGGCAGGGCGGCACGAGCAGCAAAAGTAGAACATACACATAGGAGCTCAATACACGAGCACCGTCTTCTGCCGCTGCAAAACCCCGCCCCTCGATGACTGCTGGCTCCACCCTATGCATTAGCACTGAGTTAGTGCTTAGCATGGGGACCTCCTCCACAGCCCCCAACAATGTGACGTGCCCCGCGGTGGACCGGACCCCCCCCAACACGCTCCTACCTGGGGTGCCTCGCGTCTCTCAGTACGCGAGGCCGTGGTTGCGGCCTAGGATGCGGTGGCGCTGACCCCTGTCGGGACCCAGAGGAAGCGGGGACGGACCCTGAAGGTGGGGACCCCCTGCGTCTTGCTGTAGCAGGGTCGGGGGCGTCTGACACAGATTTGCATAAGAGGGAGCAAATCGTGCCCTCACAGCGGTCCCACGCGTTTGTAACTAATATACTCCCTCAAAAGGTGAAGTAATTATGGGTTAATGGGTTAATAAAAAACTCAAAGCCAAAATGAAAAAATATCAATTTATAAGGCGTAATTACTAAATCTATGTAAACATCAAGTAACCGCTTCTAGGCCCTTAGTGTGTGGGATACAAGAATTCAACATCCAGCAACAAACCAACAATAAGGAGACTGCCAGTTTACCTTTTCCACTTGTTGTAAGACCTGTTTAGTATCACGGACACCCGGCTGTAGATACAGATCCACCAATTCACAGAGGCTCCGACTTAGACTCCTAATCCCAGATATGATAGGTCTTCCTGGCGGGATCTACGAGGGACTTGTGTATCCTTGGCAAAAAATAGGTATAATAAAATAAGCTTAACCCCTTAATGACATTTTGGGACAAAAGCTATTTTAAAATTTTTCAGTGTTGCTGTTTAGCTGTAACTTTCTTCTTTCTCATTTGGTGCACCCAAACACATTGTATATTGTTTTTTTTTCAGGATAAACAGGGCTTTTTTTAGATACCATTATTTTTATCATATCATCTAATTTACTATAAAAAAATTATGGTGATTTTTTGTTACAAAAATGACTCTCTTTTTAAAAAAAAATCTTTTACTCATCTGCAAAAACTAATGAAAAAAACCTGCTAAATAGATTCTACTATTTGTCCTGAGTTTAGAAACGCCCAATGTTTTTACGGGTTTTAGATTTTTCTGCAGGTTATGGGGCAATAAATACCAGTAGCGTTTTGCTATTTTTCCCCCAAAGCTGGTCATTCTGCCCCATGTGCCATTTCGGATATCTCTGAAGCCAGCCAATGCAATTTACCCCATCAAAGCATATATTTTTGAAAACTAGACACCTCAAGGTACTTCAAATGCTGATATTTTAACCCTTTCCATGCACTAATTCCACCACCAGCCTTTGTCAAACTTTGTGGTAATCATTTTTTTGTGTGCCCCCCCCTCCCACATTTTACTTCAGGTATGAAGTTACAGCTGCTGGTATATGTCACTGTCACACAACACCCCAATGTGCATTCAGTAACATCTCCTGAGTACAGTGATACCCCCCATGCATGGGGTTTTCTGGCTGTTTGGGGGCAAAATGTTGAACTTTGACATTTGGTGATCCACTGGCCATGCCCTTTTTGGTACATCTTTGAGCCCGGCCATTTCAGTGTACCCAATAAAACCATATATTTTTGCAAAGTAGACAGCCCAGGATATTTCAAATGCCGGTATTTTAACTCTTTCCATGCACACATGTTACCACCAGCCTTTGTCAAAGTTTGAAGTAGTCTTTTTTTCCTGTCATATAGTGTCAGTACCACGGGGGTGCCGCTCTTCCTAGGGACAAGGACCTAGAAACGAAGAGGTTAAGATCCCCTTAACCCCTCCTACTCCACCTATAATAGCCCCGGCCGCCCCAATACCTCCAGTTCTTCCTTGTCCCTTGTCAGGGACGGACCTTTTTTTCTTCTTTTTTCTGGTGGGGCACACGGGTTGTGTCCAGGGGGATTCCTCCGATTGCTCCCCGGGTGGTGAGCAGAGCGAGGTGTACCGTCCGCATCGGCGGACGTTACGGAACTGCAGTGCCGCCGGAGTTTTATGCCGGCAAGTATTTGGAGCATGCGCACAGCGGTGGAACGCACGCCAGAGGGCGCTGCGTTCCACCAAGAGTACTGATCACGCTACTGAGCATGCGTGAAGCAGTTCTCTGGTTCAGGGCGCGAAAACTTAATTGTTTTCTCATATTTAAACCTGTGCTACCCAGTCTGACAGCAGAGGAGCTTGTCAGCACTGGTTTTTCCGTGTCACCAGCCCCCCCACACGGATTGAGGAGTTGTAAGGTAGGATTTGATTTAATCTTAACCCTTCAAATCCTCTGCCCTGTATATTTTTTCTAAAAAATTTTTTTTTTCTCCTCTTTCTTTTATGTTAGATGTCTGGTCCGGTTTCACCAGATAAGGAGAAATGTGCTACACCTGCTCCAAAAAAGGCTGTGGTTAAAACCAAACATTTATCGTGCACTGAATGTGCCTGTCCTTTGCCTGATGGTTCAAAAAAGAAATTTTGCAATGCCTGCTCCGCTGAGAGTTTGGCAAAAGAAAAACATAAAGACATGCAGTCTTTTTTAGGCTGGTTCCAGGACAACCTGGCGCAAACGTTTGAAACGTTTAAAGCTGCAGCAGTTAAACCGGTGGAGCCCGTTAAGGCTAAATCCCACAAACGTAAAGGGAATCGGCTTCCCCTCAGTCTGATTGGTCCTCTGGAGAGGCCTCTACTTCATCATACTCGTCTTCCTCCAGTGAAGAGTCAGAGGATGAGTCCAGCTTTCCTCCACAGGAACTGCGCAAATTTGTTAAAGAGGTTTCACGGCTGTTTCAAGATACAGACCGGTCTAAGCACCCTAAAGGGTTACCTATGCTACCTAATATGCAAAACCTCATGTATAGGGAGTGGCATAATCCAGGCAAAAGAGCTTTCATCTCGAAGCACTTTAAGCAGCTTTTTCACCTTCAGGGTGATGAGAAATGGGAAGATGTCCCTTCGGTAGACGTCCAGATAGCTCAACTTTCTAAACGTACTACCATTCCCATTAGTGAAGTCGCTGGTCTCAAAGACCCTATGGATAAGAGGGCAGAGACGTCATGTAGGCGAGTGTTCCAGTCATCAGGATTCCAGACTAAAGTGGCGTTATCTAGCGCATCTGTGGCTAAAGCCCAAGGTATCTGGTTGCAGTCCTTAGAAAGCAGTCTGTCGGACGCTATGGATGACGGTTTGTCTAAGTTATTTAAGAACCTGAAGCTGGCTAATAGTTTCCTGGTGGAAGCTGCAGAAGAGAGCCTTAAACTGTCGGCCCGAAATATGGGTTTGTCTTCCGTGGCAAGAAGAGCCTTATGGCTTCGCTCTTGGGCAGCAGATACGGCTTCAAAGTCTACTTTGTGTGATTTACCGTTCGAAAGAACCAAGCTATTTGGGTCTCCCTTGGAGGAGCTGATCAGACATATGTCTGATACTAAAAAGGCACTTCCTCAGGATAGGAAGAACAGATGGAACAGACGTTTCCAGTATAGACCTTCCAGGCCTTTTCAACCGGTGTTCAAGACTCAAACTTTTCGTAAACAACACGAGAGGAAGTTTCAGGAACATCCTAAGAAACCCGAGGGCAGGAAGTTCTGACGGTGTTGGAGGTCGTTTGCAATGGTTTCTGCCAAGATGGACACAAACCACCAACAGCTCCTGGGTCCTCAGGATCATTGCGGACGGGTACAGGATAAAATTTTTTCAAACTCCCACGTCCCCTTTTCCTGATTTCGTGCTACCCTTCTCAGGTGAAGAATTCAGCACTGTTTGCCGAAAGCCTTACCCTTCTCAAAGGTGTCATAGAGCCTGTTCCAAAGAATCAGGAGTTTCAGGGAGTCTATTCTCGCCTCTTCCTGGTCTCAAAACCGGATGGGTCCTTCCGTCCAATTCTGGATTTAAAGAGGGTCAACGCCTGCATTCCTTACCGTCACTTCAGAATGGAATCCATTCTCACTGTTACCCACCTTTTAAGGCAAGGGGACTTTATGGTTACGTTAGACCTAAAAGATGCCTATCTCCATGTGCCAATCGCTACAGCCTCAAGAAAATATCTCCGGTTTGCCATAAGAGTCGGCTCAAGGCTTCGTCACTTTCAGTTCACTTCTCTCCCTTTTGGCCTATCGTCAGCTCCTCGGATTTTTACAAAACTTTTAACCCCGGTTGCAGCAGCTTTGCGAAAGGAGGGAATCACAGTTGTCCCTTATCTGGACGATTGGCTTCTAAAAGCAGGTTCCTCTCAAGAACTCCTGTCACATCTCAGGTTTACGACCCGATGCTTGGAACAACATGGTTGGATCATAAACCACAAGAAGTCCAACCTTACCCCATCCACGAAGATCCAATTTCTAGGGCTCATAGTGGATTCCGTCTCGTTGAGGCTGCATCTCCCACGTTCAAAGATAAGAAGAGTAAGGAATCAGGTTTCCTTTTTACAACTGAATCCAACCCTTTCCTTCAGGTCGGCTATGAGTATTCTGGGCAGCCTTTCGGCCTGTATTCCAGCGGTAAGCTGGTCCAAGGCACAATTGAGACCCCTTCAGTGGGACATCCTTCAACAGTGGTCCAGGAGTCTGGAGGATCTGGACATCATCTTCAGGGTATCCGAACACGTCTTACTCCGATTGAATTGGTGGAAAGCAAAGGGGCGCCTCGCCCGGGGGCGATCTTTTCTGCCACGTCAATGGGTCACTCTCACCACGGATGCCTCCAAGGTGGGCTGGGGAGCTCATTGGAACAGCCTCTGCTGTCAGGGCAGCTGGTCCTTGACCGATCAGGCTCAATCTTCGAATTTCCGGGAACTGAAAGCTGTATACCTGGCACTCAAGACATTCGGTCCAAGATTACGGGGAAAAGCTGTACGAATTCAGTCCGACAATGCCACCACAGTCTCATATATAAACAGGCAGGGTGGCACCCGCATTCCCAAGCTCCAGGCCCTGTCAGACGAGCTCATGCTCTGGGCCCAAAGGAATCTAGAGGATTTAGCGGCAACGCACATCAGAGGAGTGGACAACGGCCTGGCGGACGATCTCAGCAGATCTCAGTGCTCCCAAGCAAACTGGTCCCTGGACAAGAGCATCTTCTCTCTCCTGGTTCAGAGATTCGGCCTGCCAGATATCGACCTTATGGCGACCAGGCAAAACAGCAAATTGCCAATTTTCGCCTCCCTTTACAAGCAGGACAATCCTCCCCTACTAGACGGAATGTCGGTGATTTGGTCTTTCAAGATGGCTTATGTGTTTCCTCCAGTAGCGATGATTCCTCGGATCCTCCTCAAAATTCGAGTAGACAAAGCCAGAGTGTTAGCCGTTCTCCCTTATTGGCCAAATCGAAGTTGGTTTTCGGAGCTGCTCAGTATGGCGATTTCAGTATGGGAACTGCCAGTCTCCTCCCGTCTTCTGGAAAACGACAACCTCTCCAGGGATGTTCTTCTGCGATTCAAATTGACGGCCTGGCTTCTGCAAGGATGATCCTCCAGAGCAGAGGCATTTCCGATTCTATGACAGAGGTTCTCCTGAGTTCAGTACGAAGATCTACATCCGTTATTTATCTTCGAGTATGGAAGAAATTTCTCCACTGGTGTCTTACACAAGGTTTGGATTTTTCCTCTCCTTCTACGAGTTCCATTCTGGACTTTTTGCAGGAAGGTTTTTCGGCGGGTCTCACTGTCTCAACCCTTAAAGGACAGGTTTCAGCCTTGAGTCATTTTCTCCTGTGTGAATTGGCTTCACAAGTCCTCATCAGGCGTTTCTTCAAGGCAGTCACAATTCAACGACCACCCAGACGTGCACATTTTCCTTCCTGGGATTTGACCTTGGTCCTTCAGGCACTCTGCTCCGAACCGTTCGAACCTTTAGAGGACGTGTCTCGCAAGTTTTTATCTCTCAAGACGGCATTTTTGGTGGCCATTACTTCGGCAAGGAGGGTCAGTGAGCTTCAGGCTCTCTCCGCGGCTCCAGAATTTACGATTTTTCACCAAGATAAAGTCGTTTTGTACGTCAAGCCTTCTTTTTTGCCTAAGGTCATATCTGAAGTTAATGTCAATCAACCGTTGATTTTGCCCTCCTTCTTCCCGTCACCTACTACTCCGGAAGAAACGCTCTGGCACACTCTAGACGTCCGCAGAGCTCTACGGATTTATATTGATCGCTCTACTTCTTTCCGCTCTACGGATCAATTGTTTGTCAATTATTTTGGTCAATGTACAGGCCAGGCGGCCTCCAAGCGCACGATATCCCGATGGCTTTCCGACACTATTCGCTTGACCTACAATCTCAGCGGTCAGGTTCTTTCATCTCGCGTTACTGCTCACTCCACCAGAGCTATGGCTACATCCTGGGCTGAGAGGTCTTCTGCATCCCCGGAAGAAATATGCAAGGCAGCCACTTGGTCTTCCTTTCACACGTTTGTCAAGCATTACCGGCTAGACATCTTCTCCTCCTCTGATGCTGATTTCGGGCGTAAGGTGCTCCAGGCGGTTACCTCGTGACTGTATTCCCACCCAGAGGGGGTATCTTGCTATATCCCCGTGGTACTGACACTATATGACAGGAAAAAGAGTAATTTTACTTACCGTAAATTCTTTTTTCCTTAGTATAGTGTCAGTACAGCTTTCCCTCCCTTATCGTTTTGTATTAAAAATCAATTTTTGCAAGCTATCTTGTGTTCTTGGTATTTACTGGAGGTATTGGGGCGGCCGGGGCTATTATAGGTGGAGTAGGAGGGGTTAAGGGGATCTTAACCTCTTCGTTTCTAGGTCCTTGTCCCTAGGAAGAGCGGCACCCCCGTGGTACTGACACTATACTAAGGAAAAAAGAATTTACGGTAAGTAAAATTACTCTTTTTGTGTGTATTTTTTCCCACACACATTGTACTTTAGGTATGAATTTACAGCTCTTGGTATTTGTCGCTGTCACATAACACCCCAATATGTGTTCATCAACATCTCATGAGTACAGTGATACCCCCCATGAATGGGCTTGTCGGGTTGTTTGGGGGCCACATTTTGAATGTGTGCATTTGCATTGGAAATTTGACATGTGGTCATCCTGCCCTCCTGTGTTTATTGGAACATTGTTGAACCAGGTCAATTCACTTTCATACATACAAATCATAATTTTTTTTAAAAGTAGACGCCCCATGGGCACTTAACACGCCAGTATTTTAACTCTTTCCATGCAAGGGGTGTTTGAAGATATAGCGCAAATTTTAGCACTTGCTCATAAAAATAATTATATATATATACATATACACACACACACACACTTTTTTCTATTGGTCTTTTTTAACTTTTTATTATTTTATTATTATTTTTTTACATTTTACTAATCACATTGTGATTAGAAAGCTGGGCTCCACTGACTTGCATGGTTCAATGCCGTACCTGCAAGAGACCCTCTGCAAGAGATCAAATAGTTTAGTAAGAGAAAAAGATAACCTCAAACGTAATACTTTACAATGAACAATGAGTTAATGAAATTCAGATAAATTAACAACATTTATGGATTCACTCGATGCCAGGGGAGTACATTCCTTTGTTGAAGAGGCTTCCTCTTCTCCATCTTTTTTTTGGTTTGAATGTTGTACAACGCCTCTTTAAATCCTGATCAAGATATTTAATATATGAATCAAGGAGCGACAAATGCCCCATTCTACCAGAGGTAGCCTCTAAATTTCCAGAACTAGAAGAGGATGCAATAGAATGTGGAGATTGATGACTCATAATCATACCTGGGAACTCTCCGGGTTTGACGAATCCTCCGGGTCGCGAGAGCAGGGTCTTGACACACCCCACTCCCCGCCCATTTTCCCTTTAAATGGGGGTGTTTCCCGGTTCCGTCAGTGAGACTGCCCGCCGACGTCATGGGACCGCCCGCCAACGTCAGTGGGCAGTCCTGGCCGCGTCCCGCAAGGAGCCCAGAAGTTCCCAGGTATGCCCATAATCTGTGCTAGAAGGCTCTGTCTCACTAAATGACAGTTTGCGGGGTATCATCCTCATATCTTCTTGATTTTTTCAATATAGTTTTTAACAGAGGATTAGACCTCCTAACATAATGTCTTTTCCAAACATATACTTTATCTCTTGAGTAGTCCAAGGCAAAACGTCTCCTGTTTTTTTAGTAGAGATTTCATTTTCTATAGATTGTAAGCTCGTTTAAGCGGGGCCCTCCTCACCTGTAAGTCAAGTTGTTACGTTACATGCTAATTGTTATGTCCGGTCTAACCATTGCACAGCACTACGGAATTTGATGGCGCTATATAAAACAATAAATAATAAATTTCAAGCTTATCCTTATATCTGTGTAAACTTTCAGAATATTCTGCATCTCCATGGTTTTAGCTTCTAGTGCTTGGATTTGATCCTGTGTAGTAACCAGCAATTTCCGTTTATAATTTATTTTAATTTGAATTAAATTAAAGGAATATTCTGTAAGGATAACATATCATTGCTCTTTTAGTTTTCTATCATTAATAAAGTAGGTACCTTTTTAATGCAAAGACCTCTCGGTATGCGCTGTACCTCCAAATGTTTTTCCAGCGTCACAATATCCCACCATAAACGTAATTCTGGTCACCTTTTCCAGACCTTTAAAAATAGGTTGCAAATCAAATTTGCAAATAGAATCTTTGCCATCTTTATTAAATACTTGATTAACTCTTTCCTGCCAGGCAGCCGTTATAAATAAAACATTGTCCAAGATATCAGTATCTCAAAAAGATTGTTATAAATTGCCTCATAAGTTATAAATATAAACCATTTTCTTTAGACTGCATACTCTTAAATTGTAATTTTGTCATAAATCATTAATTGGGACTGAAAAACGTCCTCCATAAACTTCTTTACTATTAGATAAAAAATGCACTTGCAAGCAGTCTTTAAACAAAATGATATAAGCGTATTTCTATCTAACCCTTTAGTCAACATCAGTATGTAAAAGTTTAAAAATATATACCAATAAATAATATACAATTCATTCTGAATACATAACTTAATACATATATTCAATAAATAAATATATAACAATAATACATTTACACTTCAATACGTTTCAGTAAATAATAATTCATCCATTAACAAATAAATATTACAAGGCATACGTAAATACATGATTACATATAATTACATAATATATATAGCATATATATGACTCAATCAAAGAAAAAACATAATTTGAATCATATATACACGATGAATTGTCATTAATCTCTCAAAAGGACAGTTTAAGTTATGGCTTCATCAACTGCCTGAGATCACTTAAATTTGATGGATGTTAAATAGGTATATCTGTCTAATAATTCAAAAGGCCTCCGGGCACCTGATATACGCTTATGAAAAAGGCTTGGGACCAGAAGTATTAGAGATAAGGGATCATTTTGTATAACGGATCTGGTGGTTTTCCAAATTGTCCATAAAGATTTCCAACTTCAGCCGTTTCATTACAGCAATACGTTTTCTCAAAGACCATTACATTAGCTTAAAATACAAACAAAAGTATACATGTATCAAATATAGAATTTCAATTACTCTCATATATTATTATCTCCCATTGTTCCTATTGATCAAGCAAAAATAAGTGAGGTCTGAAGAATCTGCAATGGAGACCCTCGCTGTGAACTGTGATGTGTACATCATGTTTCATGAACATTTTATAAACTGTTTTAAAAACAAAGACATTTGTTGTCAGTTTTCTTCTTCGTCTAGGTATTTACTTTTCTATTACTGGCCAAAGTTAAGAAAGATGCAGCTCTCCTGCTGTTGTAGAAAGCTCAGTATTTCTATGACAGTGGTGAGCCTATGACTTCCTAAGCATTACGGTAGTTGTAGCTCCACAAGCTAGCCTTGTTATTATTGACTGTTCTGATTGGATGTTGTGTGCTGATCTGTGATTGGACGCCAAGACCTAGTTAAGATGCATACCTGGGCATTCCATCCAACTGCTCACTTTGGCCAGTTGGTGATACTGAAAACTGCCTGCTAACCTTCAGTGTTTCTTCGCGACTTTATTTATATACACATCTATTATTTGAATCTTAGTTTATTGGTTACATTTTATATATTCTTTTTCATTTAATTAAACTTCTAACTTACATATATATTTAAGTAGTGATAGATTTATTAAATACTGCTAACCATTAGTGTTTTTTCAAGATTTTTTTTATACATAAATCTACTATTTTAATCTCAGTTTATTGGTTACCTTTTTATATATATTTTGTTTCATTAAAATTGACTTTTAACCTAGATATTGTCTACCTTAGAAATATATTAAAGAAGTGATACATTTATTGCCATATATATTACTGAAGATGGACGGATATTTGAAAAGAATGGTAAGTGTTTACCTACATGTTTTGTATACTGATGTGTTCTAATTCAATGGGGTGCACCATCATTCAGAAATATGGTTCAGGTCTTCCTACAACTTCACACATGGGTTTCCTTCCTTAACCGACTTCTCACACCATAGTGCATTTAGTCTTAGGTCGCACTGGCTGTCTTTTGGATCACCAATTACTTGATCCAAACTGGCTGGGAAGCATTGAAGTCATTGAAGCTTGCGATCCATTATATGTCAGTTAGCCAATATTTCGGATTTTTCTCTTTCTATGGTAAACACGATACCACTCTATATCTTATGATTATAGGCATTACTCTGTGGATGTCTTTTTACAAACCGCAGGCAAAAATATAACATACAATCTAAATACCGAATCAGCCCAGCAGGCTACTGACGTTCCAGCTCACTTGAATGTTAGGGCCAAAAGAATCAAATGGCCCAGTAACTTTCTAGCGATCTGTTATCCACCATATAAAGGGATTTTTTAGGGGGCCTAAATGAGCAACATTGTGTCATGTCTGTCAATGTGTCATGGGTGTCAAGCCAGAGAAACAATGAATGGAAAGAGATTCAAGAGTCCAAGCAGACCGGCTACAATGTGACAGAGCCCATTGGTGCCTCAAATGGGACATGGACCTAGTAGGGCGATCTGTGCAAATTCCTTGGGGTAAGCAAAATAGGGCACAATCACCTACTAAAACAATGTAACAGAAAATTAACCGAACCCTGCGCAAATCCGTGACACAAAAATTCACCACGTGATGACAAGCAAAAATATTAACTTACAAAATCGATGTCTCAAAAGGGACCGTAAGGATAAGAACAAATAAAAAATAGAGTGTAATATTGTCATGCATAATAAATGCAATCAATGGAGAATAAATGGTTAAACTCACAGACATCTCAAATTGTAAAGGTGTTTCAGAAATGATCAGATCCTCTTCGATCCATTGGAAAAATAAATACCTTTCAATTGATCCAAAGCGCATAAACACAAAGAGTAGACAATCAAATGGACTCCAAGAAGTGCTTTCCTAAGCCGACCGAATGCTGTCGTTTCTCATGTAGTTTGAACGCACGCCAACTGTGAAAGCCTCCAAAGTCCTAACAGCCAAACCTCCTCGCCGGCAACAGCAAACTACGGTGTCCTCAAATGAACAATTTCAGTCAAAGCGTTTCCTCCCTTGGGACTTCCTCAGGGCAATTACACACTAGCAGCGTCCATAGCTTTTATATAGTCTCTCAAACCAACATATGTAACCGCTTAGCACATATTACCGTATTTGCTTATAAGATAAACCCCCAAAACTTGAATATTAATTTAGAGAAAAAAGAAAAAGCCTGAATATAAGACTACCTATAAGAAAAAAAGTTTTACTAGTAAATATTATTTCACATGTTAACTATTTTTTCATATTTAGTAAAAACTAAGTGAGAAAAAAATTTCTTGTTTTCATTTCCTTTTATTTGCCAACCTGGCCCCAGTTATGCACATATGACCCCCAGATATGCCTTATACCCCCTGTGTGCCACATTGCCCCCAGATATGACTTATAGCCCCCATATGCTACTCTGCCCTCCAGATATGCCTTAAACCCTAGATATGCCACTGTGCCCCCCCAGATATGCCTTATATACCCACATATGCCACTCCACCCCTGATATGCCTTGCACTCCCTGATATGTCACTCCGCACACTGATATTCATTATATATATATATTCCCGTATATGCAACTCTGCCCCCAGATATGCCACTTTGCCCGCTGATATGCCTTTTACACCCTTATACGCCACTCTGCCCCCCCCACACTTGCCTCCTGTCAGGGACTGGGTCCATATAGGCGACTGTAATGACCCAGAGCACCCAAAGATGGCGTTCAGGAGGTATTGCGCAGTAGTGGAGTTAGATAGGGCCTGGAGCAGGGCGACTGCACACTCCCGGTGGGCATCTAGGGTTGTGCGGCCACATACCAGGGCCCTGACATTGCAGTTGATGTTGCCCAAAACAAAGCAGAACTTGGAGATATCCTGCAGGCACCCTGGAGCAGGCATGAGGCATAGTACTAGAATCATGTGCAGGATGCTGCAGGCTGGGAGTAGGGAAGCCAAGCAGAGTAACAGCAGAAACATAGCAAGCAAGGGGGACAGAGCTACCAAGCAAGAAACATAGCCACACAAGACATACATGTACAGGACACAACAAAGGACAGGGAACATGGAACACAAAGGATGGAGTGAGGAGCCGGGATCCTCGGACACTTCTCCTTTAAGGAACGATAGGACATCTTCACTGGGACATGGGAAGAGGAGAGAGGAATCAGATGATTCATGGAAAAGAGGTCAAAGGTACATAAGAGACAGACAACCATAAATACAGGAACTAGCCTAGGACTATGTGATAACAATTGGAGATTTCGTCACATCATATGGCCATAGTATGTTTAGCCCACCACTACACCAAAGTACTACAATATTCGGTGGGTCCTAGCACTAAACCCTGCCTACTGAATTATTAATAAACTGAAACTAAACATTGAACCTAAACACGGAACCAAGACATACCTTTACACTGCTGACTGACACAAACATAACAAATGGGTGGGGCACACCTTATAAAGGACAGAGCTGAAGCAAAGAGCAGAACTGGAATCAAGTAATCAGAAGCACAGAACAGAGCATATGGAAATCCAGGAATGCATTACAGCAAAGGGGAAACTCTAGTGAGACGAGGGGGGGGCAAGAGAGAAGCTCCGCTGTCTGGATGGACCCTGACATCTCCCTGGTTTCCAGACTTCTTGCTGTCTAGCGGGGGCAGCCAGTGGACGTCTGCACGATGCGCTCAGACAACCTCTGCTGCTGGTACGCGGCACTTCCGCTGGGGCTTCTATTAGGGAGCACCGGAAGGTCTTTTCACATTGGTACTCCATGATAGAAGCCCCGGAAATGTCGGATAGTAGCGGCGGTTGTCTGCGAGCATCGTGGAGGAGGATCCAGGTCCGCTGCAGCGCTGCAGGGGATCTGGTTCTTAGTGTTATAGTCTGACCGCTATTTGAGGTCAGATTATAAAACGAGGGGTATTTTTCAGAGCATGTTTTATATTCGATAAAATCAATTCAATTAATCACTAATGAAAATAGTTGACAATAATTTTGATTATCGATTAGTTGTTGCAGCCCTATTTAAAATCAATTTGTATAGATACGTCCAATACCTAGCTACTGGAATAATATATCAACGCAATAATAGTCTTATTATGGTGCATCCCTCTACATTTTTATTATATGTTATTTATATAGTAAAAAGCCCTCAGGTGCTAGATGTTTGTTAACCGTTAGTGTGCCATCCACATACAAGGTATATAATGGTATACAAGGGAATATAATGGTATAAGGGTAAATATGGGGAAATAAAATATACATTTTATTAAAAGGCGATTGGATTGCATGTGTTTTAGTAATATAGAATGACATCCAAAGGAATTCTTTCCTATAATCTAAGTTTCCCCTGTCCTGAAAAAATGTATCAATAGGTTTCCTTAGGAACAGTTTTACACATTTTCAAGGTTGCAAACATGTAGAAATGAAGACAAAGCAGATAAATGTTTGTACGACTGGAATCTATATTGTCAAATACACTGGGTATTTGGGAGAGTCTCCTAGAATAAGTGATGCTCTAAAATGCTCATAAACAGATGTATGATCACCAGAGGTGACCAAACAGAACTTAGTATCAGGGAACTGATGTTATTTATTCTTCCCAGTATCATCTATTTTGATTACTTCCTTTTTATTGAGACACAGCTTTTCTCCGAGAAGCTAAACTAATCAGTTGTACAAAAACAAAATGAAGTATGTCACAGTAGATATTCAATGTATCAGAAGCTATTAATTCAACATTTTGTATTGTTTGTAGAGTTTCTATTATCTTATTATTTCTACTCTTTTTTCCTAACAGCTTAACGAATTAGATATCCTGCATATACAGGTAATTTTAGTCAAATTTTTTAACATAATATTTATGTTCCAAAAGATTTAAACTACTCAGGTGTTTATTCAGTAAATATGTGCATCATTATTTGTAAAGGGCAGCTGAAGGAGTCCTTTATATAGTTCAGACTATGAGATTACCTTCGCAGCCAACGTTGAGTACACTCGGAGAAGTCTTTTTGATCTGGGACGGGTAGAGGGAGAGAAATATGGGACAGAGGATGCGACAATGAAATAAGAAATGGCAGGGGAGTGAGGGGAACTGAAAGAGACAGGACCTTTATTTTATGATGACTTTTAATATGGGTTCACCCTCAAAAGAATTACCTACTCCCCGGGCGTATCCTTCTTTGCGTGTGAATATATATATATATATATATATATATATATATATATTATAAAGTGTTTACATTCTACCAATTTCTCTCTATAGATTGAAACCTTGGAGACCAAGGTTAACTGTGAGTACAGTGGGTTAATGGAATACAATTTAAAGATTATGTTTTATGTTTATAAAGAAGATTTTCTATGGCAACAACAGGGTATTTAACTTTGGGTGGCTGGATATACAGATGGAATATTATGGGATTATTTATATTGTGATATAAAACACAAAGCACCTATTAACTCTGCTAGAATATTCTCCCTAATTTTTTTAATCTTTTTTGTTATAGTTGGCACCGTCAACGATGATGTGTAAGTAATTGTTAAATAAATTGTTAAATAAAATATATAGCCTCTTGATGGCATGAGGTTTACCACAGACAATGAATCTGACCTTAATTTGTCTCTCCATTTTTTGTAGTGAACTACGTGAAGCTGTGAATCTATTTAAGGAATATTCAGCTCTTGTAAGATCTATGAATATAATGATATTTTTAAACATTTATATTTATATATATATATATATTAAACAGGCAGCTACACCTATCTTGAGGCTATTCACTAACTGTTCTCTGATCCTTCCAGCATCTCAAGATACGCTTCATCAAAGACAGTCGTATGTATCCAGTTTTACCCATATCCACTGACCAATCTCCCTAAACGATGCATTTGGTTTCATGATGCATGTGACACTTTTTTTTTTTTTGGCCGATATTTGTAGAACGCAACACAAAATCCCTCAAAAAGATGGACATCTACGTGAGTGTTTTCCACATTACAAACTTTATATTGTTCTTAGAAAAACTATGGGCCTTTGTTGCACATACATAGAATTAATCTGTATATGATGTATTAACAATACATTAAATATATATTAATATGTTCCATGTTTCCCTTACAGCTATGTGAATTTTACAAGAAAACCGAAGAGGTATACGGACTAACAAGTGTATAACCTGTACCCACAAGTCTCCAAAAATATGTCTTCAGAGTCTCTGCAAACACTATCTTCTAGTCATGCCCATCAAAGCCTTTATCCACTAGACTACAAGGCATTGTTCAGTCAATGACCCCAACTCTGATGACCTCTGAGGCTACATATTGTTCATACAGCACCCACTATTATACATGTTTTCATTCTCTACACTAACAAACTTCATTTCTATTTCTAGCTCCAGAACTTGAGACTTCAGCTTCGGGGTAAGTGCAGTCACTACAGATTCAGTGTTCTTATTCTTAAAGCTGCAATTTACTTTTTACTATACTTTCTAGTAGTATATATTACAGTAATATACTCGCCACAATTAATTCTGTTTTGGGAGAAAAAACACCACACAAATTACTAAGGGGAAATTGCCTAAAATGAAAGGCAGCACGGCCCAGCAGTTCGGAGGAACACACGGCTCCCTGATATCATTTTTGTCTGAGAATCTCTATGTTGGAGACAGTGGAGGGAGGAAGCCTGGCTGGGGGCTGCTGAAAATCAACACTGCTTTTATTTATATAATATGAACGTTACAACTTATGATACATTTTAACACACCTCATATTTCTGTCCCTTAGGAAGAACCTTGGACAAGAAGAGGTGAGATTTCAAACAATCAGATGCAACATGATTTCCAGACATACATTATTCATCTGTAATAGATCCAGTTAATGTAACATACAATTTCTTTGTTTCTATTTTCTGCAGAGACTGTTTGGAAGTCATCGCAGCCATGAAAGACCTGCACATCAACATCAGCAGACTTGTAATTTTTATGTTTTTATATTTTTTAAAGTGTCGGTAGAGAGAGACAGAAAGCCCCCAGGATAAAATTAGGTGATGGGATGTACAGTATAAAAAGATAGATAGATTACCAGATAACTATTTTGTGAATGAGTAAAACACAAACACAATGCTTCAGGAAGCCAAACCAATCAGGGCATGTATTCCATATTTTAACATAACTTTAAGTAGACATCCAAAGTAATCCAAAAAAGTATGTTTTTTTTTCCAGAAGAAGAAGATCGACCCTTTCGTAAAAGGTATGTAGTTTCTCTCATTACATTTTACTTTCTTTTATAATTCGACCAACATAACTCAATTAAAGTCAGATAAACTTTTATGTTATGACTCGCAAATCCGATATTTAGAATGACAAGGTTTTCGGTCAAAGGTTTTTCTTCCTCCATCCATCTCAAAGGGCCTGGTGGCCAAGGTCCAACCCATCGCCCTATAGGTGCCAGGATGTTGCAGAATAACAATCACTATCTACCCCCACTTAAAATATACATTTACCTTTTTTAGTTCTGTCAGTCCATGCCCTCCAGTTCCTATCTTTGGGTGATAGAAAAAGACTCGTCATCTAAAAGAACATAAAGAAAGAAAAAAATGTTTTAAAAAGCGTATCCTTGCCCACTGGTAGTTGATTTGTAAGGATTAAAAAAATTATTTAAACTATTTTTGTTCTATTTTAGATATCATGAAGGAGAACAGGTAATTAAAGATTTTATTCTCAGATCTTATTTATGCAGCATACACTAATTACTACAGTTTGAGTGATTCATGTGAACAAAGTTTGCTAAATAGCCCACAATGATAATGTCTGACAATGCAGCATTTCTGTCTTTGCAGAGGATGCAACGGATATAAATGGAGACCAACTTTGCCAACAATTTCCAGCGCTGGGTAAGTAATAAACCCAACAGCACTGGTAATGCTTTAATTCATATGTCTTTTATTTCTTTGTAATGGTAAAGTAAGTCATATGTTAAAGTGCTTATCGCATGGTATGGTGGGGGAAATGTTGGCAGATGGGTTAATGGATAGGGAGCCAATTTAGGGGGCAAACACAGAAAAAATCATGAAGCATCATGAAAGAATGGTGGTAAAGGAACAAAAAGGGATAATTACTGTCATGCATTACAAAAGAAAGGAATGGGACAACAAACTAACAATGGGCCTCATCTTCCTCTTTAGGGAAGAAGAAGAAGAAGTCGGTGGCATTGTTGCCAGAATTCAGAAGATTTTCCGGTGTGTAAATAGTTTCTTCAGGAAATACAGGCAGACCAAGATAGGCTATGACATTTAACCAGAGCTAAGCTAAACCAGCCAGATGATGTCTGAGTTTCTTCTGTCTCAAATCATCTAAATATAATTTATTTTTTTCTCTTTCAGAAGATATTTCACGTGCTGTGGAGGACGACCCAGAGATTAATA
Organism: Spea bombifrons; assembly: GCF_027358695.1. Classification (NCBI taxonomy): domain Eukaryota; kingdom Metazoa; phylum Chordata; class Amphibia; order Anura; family Pelobatidae; genus Spea; species Spea bombifrons. The sequence continues at coordinate 83,652,806 of NC_071087.1, forward strand.
TTTCATTTGTTAAAGTTTTTGTATTTATTTAGACTGTTCGATATTGACAGCACATAGATAGATTGTTTAAGTTTTGTATTCATTTAGACTGTCCGATATGGATGACACATAGATAGATACATAGATAGAGAGATTGTTTAAGTTTTGTATTGATATAAGGTAGATAGACATAGTAGATATAAGATAGATAGAGATAGTAGACAAAGGTAGATAGGTAGATTTATACATAGACAGATTAAGTGTGTACTTATAGAGACTGTTAGATATTAATGATAGCTAGATAGATGGAGAGATTGCTTAAGCTTTTGTATTTATATATTGATGATAGATATATAGATAGATAGATAGATAGATAGATAGATAGATATATGGATGGATAGATAGAAAGATATGTATTTTTGCTGTAAAAGTATTTTTTTCTCCCTTTACCATAATTTCTTTGGGATTGTAAGGGGAAAGAATGGTGTGTACTTCTGTGAGTGAATGAAGATATGAAAGGCGTGTGAATGGTCAGTAATTAGGGTTGAAGCCTTGACGTGGCATTACTGCTCACATGGTTATTCATGTGCTAATTCAACCAGTTTGAGTGTCTGTAAATGGTTGTGTGGGTAAAGAATGTTGCATGTCTGAGCATAAAAACAAATAATTTAGCATTAGGTTAGTCAATTAGCTGTTTAATTGCAGACATAATCCCTATAAACCTGGAGTGCGCGAGACACAAATTAACATGTCGCTATGATTAGAAAAAACATTTTCTAGCCAAAGCGACATTTTCCATCATTTGTGCACTCAACTTTTGTCTTAGAAATACATGTTGCAGGTCAGATTTGCGATACAAATACAAATAAGACTTCATTTGCTGAAGCTGGGGGTGTAGTTTCGAAAAATATATAGTTTTGTTGGCATATTTTAACATCCCAGGCAGCTACAGCTTTTCAATTGACGACAGCCATGCATTGCATTTAAAGATGTCTTTTGTGATAGTCTAGCAATAAAATATTAGAAAAACACAGTCTACTGTTCTCAATTTATGTTTATTTTACACAGGTTACCTACTACAAATATTCAACAACACAGGTTTTGATATTATAGTTTAGAAAAATAAAATTACAAACTATTTTATTGAGTCGGAAGTGAACAAATACACCTTTTCCAATAAAAATTGTATATTTGGATTCTGCTGGGTGTGTGGAAAAAAAACAATATATGGTTTGTATAGTTTATTCTCAGGAAATTTACTTCTAAACGCGTTTAAACGTGAGCTGCAGCAAAATGCTCAAAATTGCCTTAGCACCAGGGTGGGAAATGGCTTAGCAGCGAAAGGGATAAGTTGGTCCCCTGCCTACTTCTTGCTCTCTCTTTTCCCTTTGAGAAATTATATTTTCTGTCTCCTATATTTTTTTGCATGTCTCTCAATTACTTTTTTATCAAGCCCCTTCACCTTTTTCTTTCCACTTTTGCACTCTCCTGCAATCTCTTCTCTTTTCTCTATGTTCTATTCTTCCTCCAACACCCAACGTAATATTTAATTCACCTCTAGTTGATCTGCTCACTCTAAAGTCTAATGTAGGCTAGAAGAACAGCATGTTGTAAGTGAATTATAGCAAAGTCATGGCTTATTTATAAAAACAGCATCAATTATTTAATAACAGTCAGAAATAATAATAAAAACTCTAACATGTTCCAAAAACCTAATCAGAGAAATCAATAATACAAAAACGAGCTCATGGGCACCCTCATCCACTCCTGATCTAGAAATAAATGAATACATCTGCATTGCTGGTCATAAGATCATAATGGGTAATAGAAACAAGGACAGATCCAGAAACAGAAACTTACCTCTGTACTCCCCTACTTTCCAGACAGGGTTGTGTGGGGTCATGTAATCTCATGTTGTGCCACCCTGTGAGAGTAGGACGGCAGAAAGGGGCATGAAAGGCAAACTCCAACGGGGAGGAGACATCACTGAAAATGCCGCCATTTTAGCGGAAGTTCACCATAGGGCCCGAAGAGCAGGAAGTTTCACCAAAATAGCAGCGCTTCCACCGACGTCCTCTCTAAATTTTAGTGAAATTTCACCTTAGGGCTCCGCTTCTTTGGTTATGTTCGATCATCCAATTGGGTAAGACGATGTAACGAAAAGCGCAGTCAATTTGTTGGAAATCACAGCCCTTTGGATAACATCCTCCCACCAGATAGGAGGACGTCACCGGAAGCGCTGCCATTGTGGCGGAAGTTTCTTTTGGTGCAAAGTTATGTCTGCGGAAATGCAGATGAAGATACAAGAAAAAAGACAGAAGATCGAAGATGAGGAAGCTGAAGTATTCAACAGAGAAGGTAGTAAAATGGGCATGGAATGCAATTTGTTGCCCGATAAAAGAATGGGCCAGAAACGAACCGAGAAATGTGTGGCCCATTTTTTGGCCCATTTGCACATGTCTAATATTTATACAAACACTATGCTATACACCTAGATGGGTATATTGTGTGCGGAGACTATTGTTGATCTCAATGTATTCCTAAGTAGCTGTTGAAGGTCTGACTTTTTGAAAGCCATTCCTTTAAGACAACATTGATTAGATGCTGGGACCTCTTTTTCAGTTGCACATATCATTTGTCTTGTGCTATTAGCTCTCTTGTGTCCTGATACACATTATGATCTGATGACCAACTGTGCATTTATATTAATTTATTCCTAGGTTGGATGAGGGTGCCCACGAGCTTATTTTTTTTTTAGACAGATTTGAGTTTTCGCATGTTTTTGGAACGAATTGGACCTTTTATTGTCATTTCTGGCTATTCTAAAATAAGTTATGTTTTGGTTAGAAATAAATAATGAATCTGCTATATTCTAATCACAATTTTTAGTGCATATACATATATATATACTTGACATGATAACAATTCTGCATATTGACAATATACTTGCTTCATAACCTACAATAGATTTATAGTATATTGTGTGAGCAATTCGACTAGAGATAAATAATTACCGTATATTACGGCGTATAAGACGACTTTTTAACCCCAGAAAATCTTCTCAAAAGTCGGGGGTCGTCTTACACGCCGGGTACTAACCGAGTACCGGGTACTTACCGAGCCGGAGATTCCCACGAAGCCATGAATCTCTAGGGGAAGGGCGAGTGGAGAAGCCGTCTCCCCTGGGCCGGTCTTCAGGGCCGCGCAAGGTAGGTGCAAGATCGTGATCTCCCCAACTAGCCCTGAGATCACGACCTCCCTCTAACTAGCCCAACATTAGGGAGCTTGAGGCTTCCCTGCTCCCTAATGACTACGCGCCGGCTACTGATGCCGAGCGCGGGGATGACGTCATGTCCCGGCGCTCGGCATCAAGTGCCGGCGCGTCGTGATGAGGGAGCAGTAAACAGAGGTCTGAACTGACAGACCTCACGCTCCTACAACTGGATGGAAGAAAGAGGATAGAAGATGAGAAAGGTAAGAGATGGGGAGAAAGGGGTGTGAGTGCAGTGTATGTGTATACATGTTGGTGTGAGATGGTCAGTGTATGTGTATGGCCAGGTATGTGTAAGAGCAGTGTAGGTATTTGTGTGTTTGTAAGCTGGTGCGTGTATATATATATATATATATATATATATATATATTTATATATATATACACATAAACATACATACATGTAAATATACCATATATATGTGTTTATATATATATATATATAAACACATATATATGGTATATATACATGTATGTATGTATGTATGTATGTATGTCTATATCTATGTGTGTGTGTGTGTGTGGTGAGGGCAGTGTATAAATGTGTATGTATGGACAGGCGTATGTGAGTATGTGTAGAGAGATTATATATATATATATATATATCTATATCTATATATATATATATATATATATATATCTATATAGATATATATATATATATATATATAATCACAGTCATATAAATATATATAATCTCTCTACGCATACTCACATACGCCTGTCCATACATACACATTTATACACTGCCCTCACCACACACCCCTGCCTTTACACACACACACTATATATATATATATATATATATATATATATATATATATATATATATATATATATATATATATATAGTGTGTGTGTGTAAGGGCAGTGTATGTATGTATGTTTTTGTCTGTATAACAACCAGCCAATCACCGGTAAGGTACATCGCTTGCCATGATTGGCTGGTTGTTGTATGCTGGGTAGAGGGGTAGTCTTATACGGCGAGTATAGCCCAAACTCTATATTTTAACTGGAAAAGTTGTGGGTCGTCTTATACACCCAGTCGTCTTATACGCCGGAATATACGGTACCTGTTTCTCCCTCACTGACAATGCGTGTGTAGGAATTACATCGCTTCCAGGCGTGCCGAGTGCCATAAAGGAGAACACATGACGCGGCCGGATCCAATCGCAGTTTCATGAACTGCCTCAGTTATCAATTTTCCACTGGTAAGTGGTGTATGGAAAACCTTGATGACCACAGCTAGTAGTACATTTATCCAACAGATCTGCTTGTACATACACGTAGATTGCACACATGACCCATGTAAGTGACAGTATACAATTGATAGTTGATAGGATAGGTATATAAGAAAAACGTTCAATAATAATTCTAAACAAGCCCAATAAAAGTATAAAATACATAGGCAAATATTAAACTCCTTTTGCACCCTTCATTAAAAAAAAATCCCCTTTCTAATATACTAGCTGGAGTTTGTGTGTGTTCTTTCTTTTTTTAATTTTTTGTAGGTACGAGGTGGGTTTGAAAATGTAAATGCCTCTGATGTGAATGTTAACATATTTGTCTTGTGCATGTTCACAAACTACCGGTATTCCCCTTTACATACCAAATTTGATAATATTCAAAATAACAGAAACAAAATACCTTTATTAAAAGCCCATTACATCCCTCAGTAAGTATCATGTGTATGTACCTGTACATACGTATAGATGACACAAATAAAGGGGCGTATATGGTATAAAGCACACTCACGAGTCACGGACTGAAAGCGTTCTTGGAAGGCGGGAAGAAGCCTGGACCCTGAAGTGGACAGCAAAGAGAAGCCGAAAAGGAGATACAGGAGTGGTCAGACACATCTTTCCTGCCACCCCTCAGTTGTGACTATCCCTTATCTGAGTTTCCTTTATCGGAAAATAATGTTGGATCCATTTTGATAAGAGATACTCAACCTGTAATTCTTTTTCCATAATAATGCTAGTCTCAACCACTGGTTCATCTAGCTTTTGAGCACTACCATTTCATTGCCCTCATCTTCATGGGCAGAGCCGGCCTTAAGTGTTCCAGCGCCATGTGCGGACTACTCCTGTGGCACCCCCCCATCCCAAAAAAGGAAAGGAAAAAAATCTTGTCACAAAACTTCCCTTTCTCACTAGCTACCACCTCTGCCCCATCTCATTGCCTCCCCCCTCTGCCCCATCTCATTGCCTCCCCCCTCTGCCCCATCTCACTGCCTCCCCCTCTGTCCCATCTCACTGCCTCCCCATCTGCCCCTTCTAACTGCCTCCCCCCTCTGCCCCTTCTCACTGCCTTCCCCCCCTCTGCCCCTTCTCACTGCCTTCCCCTCAACCCCTCTCCCTACTTCTCATTATCCTTACTTACCTTGTTGAGTTCTGCGGTGGGAGGGGGAGGCGTCCGTCTTCTCGCTCTGCCGCTCTGGATGTTAAATAAAGTTAAAACCCAAAAAACCCAGATGCTTTAATATAAGTCCCGGGCAGGGGCGGCGAGCGGTTGCTTGTGAAGTTTTCAGCAACCGCTCGGTGCCCCTCACTCTCCCTGACTCCGTCGCGGTGCCGCCGTTTACAGCTGAGCGCCGGAATATGACATCATATTTCGGTGTTCAGCATGAAACGCCGGCACCGCGACGGAGTCAGGGAGAGTGAGGGGCGCCGAGCGGTTGCGGAAAACTTCACGAGCAACCGCTCGGCGCCCCTGCCCGGGACTTAAATTAAAGCATCGTTTTTGTTGTTGTTTTAACTTTATTTACCATCCTCCATATTAAATAAAGTTAAAAAAAACTTTATTTAACATGGAGGATTTAAATAAAGTTAAGAAAAAAGCAAAACAAAAAAAATGATGTTTTAATTTAAGTCCCGTGCAGGCGCCCCTGTTCATGGGAGATAGAAGGTGTAATCATGGCGGGGCTGGCACCAGTAAAGCTGAGTTGCCCCCTGGCCTTTTATCTGGCCACATGGTTCCTATGCTCCATCACATAAACTCACTATGATGCATACATACTCGTATAAAATTCAATTTTAACAAAATGTCCTCATTTTGTCAATTTATATACGAATCTCAGAAAAGGAGGGGGGACCCCCAACCAAACAAATATAATTGTGCTGTTATTTACACTCATGCTTTGTCACACTCATGCTCTCTCACACTCTCATTTACTTTCTCACACTCTCTCTCTGAATGCCTACTTACCTTTCCCGATTGGAGGAACAGGGGAAGTTCACTGGGAGGCCAGAATAATGCACCTCTCTTTCTCCACGGATCTATCTGCATTATTCTGGCCTCTCTGTGCATGAGAAGCAGTGGGCAAAGAAAGATGATAAAAGAAAGAGGGCAGATGACAAAAGAAAATGCAAGAGAAGAGGCGGGGGACATGGAACAGGTTGGCAGGGAAGGTAGGGAGACATTCAGAGAGAATATGGACAGAGTGAATGAGAGTGTTTGGGAGTGAGAGAAAGCATGAGTGAGAGTGATAGAGCAGGAGAATGAATGAGGGTGAGTGACAACGAATTTACTTTCCAAAGGTAAAAAGCCCTCACATTTTTGACGGAACCAAAAGGGCAGGAAATGTAATTCGTTGTCCGAAAATGAATAGACCACAGACGAAATTGAAATTGATATACTTAATACATACTAACACACATACCGCATTGGCTCGGATATAGGCCGCCCCCGTATATAGGCCGCACCCTAAAAGTTTGGTGCTTTTTTAAAGAAAAAGTTTTTTTCTTAAAAAAATCACCAAAAAAAACATGCTGCCACTCTGTCCCTCCCCGAGATATGCTACCACTGTCCTCTCTCCCCGAGATATGCTACCACTGTCCCCCCCCGAGATATGCTACCACTGTCCTCTCTCCCCGAGATATGCTACCACTGTCCCCCCCCGAGATATGCTGCCACTGTCCTCCCTCCCCGAGATATGCTACCACTGTCCTCCCTCCCCGAGATATGCTACCACTGTCCCCCCCCCCCGAGATATGCTGCCACTGCCCCCCCCCCGAGATATGCTGCCACTGTCCTCCCCCCCGACTTACCGGAGCAGACTCCCGGGTGTCTTGCGGGGCCGGCGGGGGACATCTACACAATACGCGTATACAACTTACAGTGGTCCAACCCCGTTATTTTTGGGAGTGTGACTGTTTTTCTAGTAGAGACTGCAAGCATTGCTATACAATGCAGAATGGTGCAAGCATTTTTGTAGATCAGGTAAATATTTTTTTTAATATTTATTAGACTTCAGATTCATTCTAATTGCAAATTTACTGAATTTTGGCAAATCAACCGAAAAACTCTTACTCACTCTCATTCATGTTCAGTCTCTATCTCACGATCTCTAAACGTTTCCCTAGATCCTCTTCCAACTACTTCCGCTTCTGCACCTTCTTATGCATCATCTTCATCTTCTTTCGCCTCCCTTCTCTCTTCAATCTGCAATTTTCAATCTTCCTCCAAATCAGGGCTAAGTGACAGCGCTATTGGTTACGTCCTCTCCCGCGATTGGGTTTCACGCCGAGTTATGTCCACGGAGATGCAGGCGAAGATAGCACATTAAAGATAGAAGACAAGAGGGAAGATAAAAATATAGACGACGAAGCGGTTGCCAGAAGCGGAAGTGAGAGAGCGAACGAGAATGAGAGAACGAGAGTGAATGTGATTGAGGGCAGCGTGCAACTAAATTTGTTCCCAAAAATAAAAATGACCCCAAATTTTTGTCCAAACTGAACGGGCAGAGAACAAAATGTGTTACTCAAAAATGAATGAGACTGACCGTCTGCTTAAACTATCAATTGGTGGCAGGCCCATACTGCATAAAAGGCATGGGAGTATGTTCTTGTCGCTGATTGACAGCTTAACCATCCCATCAGTGGCAGAAAAGTTCTACCATTGCAATCAATGGGAAAACATTACACATACGCACTGGGATCAAAAAAGACCTTGAACACAACGCTATGGAGTATACCACGTGCAGAACTCTTCTCCTGCATGGCACTTGGCTATAAGGTAGGGAAAAGAATAAATGAATTTGGGGACATGCAAAAGAACACCCCATGCGTGCACATGAAAATTTAAATGGATCACATACCTATCATATGCATTAAAGTGTACTTGATAACTTTAAAGCAAAATAAAATAAATACCTCAGGTGTTTAATACACAATTTTAAAAGGTGGCAACAGTGCAAGAGTTATTTTTAAAACCACATTTTTTTTTAATTATGCTTCTTGCTAGAATGCAACACTAGTACCATATTTTGCTCGATTATAAGAAGACCCTGACCCCCAGATATGCCTAATACTCTCTATATGCCACTCTGCCTCCCTGATATGCCATTCTGCCCACCCTGATATGCCTTATTCCTCCTATATGTCACTCTGCCTCCCAGATCCAGGTCTCCTCTCGAGGTGATCTCGAATATAAGATGTATTTATAAGATGCAAATACGATAATGCTTGCAGCAATGGCAGCATATTATTTGTCTCCATCGATGGCAGAAAACAAAGCTGGTGTCATAGCAAATTATAAATCCTTTCATAATCTCAGGAAGGAACACTTGCTAATGGAGGGAAACTGTGTCGGCAATGGGCAAAATACCGTATTTGCAAACGCTCTGAAAAATATCCCCTGTAGTGCTGCTGCCGGCACTTCCTCTGGGGGCTTCTATGACGGAGCACCAGCTTCACATGATCTACCGGTGCTCCACCATAGAAGCCCCGGCTGAAGTGCCGGCAGCAGCAGAGGTTGTCTGTGCGCATCCCACAGTCGGTGAACGGGATGCGCACAGACATCTTTCACCCCTCAAAGCTTTAAAACTGGGATGTGGAAACTCAAGATAGGTGCACTTTAATTTATGCTACAAAAAGAGAAGGCCGAAATGATACTATAACTTGCCATACATTTGCAAGAAACCCCAGTAACCATTTCTGACAGTTATCATTGCTTAGCCTAAAATATTATCAATTAACTCTAAAGGGCTAAACTTGCCTCACAAACGCAGAATGTTACTTGCAGAAGCAGCCAAATGCAGAGCTACCATCCTCTGTGTACAAGAGACTCACTTTATGAAAAACAAAATTCCACCAATTTATGCTCAACACTTCAGTATACCATGCTACTTCAAAGTGCAGCAGAGCGGGGGTATCATTATGGATACATGACTCTCTAGCAACATCAATAAAATGCATACAATGCAACTCTAAAGGTCAAAATATTATAGCAGTCCTTACAATTAACAAAATGCTTTATACAATAGTCAATAGTTAACAACTCTATACAGGACAGAGGAGTGCAGAGAGGGCTCTGTAGTGTTAGATGGAGAGTTAAATGCAATAGCTGGCCCCTATTGGACTCATCTGCAAGATTAACAAGGAAGTAGATTAATTTACTCCACATTCAGAGCAAACTTCTGACACAGAATTAACTTTAAAATTTGGGATATATGATGCATGGCGGACACAATACCCGAGAAAGAGGAACTATACCTTCTTCTTTCAAGTACATAACTCATACTTGATCATGTCTTCCTGGATAAGGGTACCCTCCAAAAAAACAGCAGTTGTCAATGACGTGGTCTGTCCAGGCACCAGTTTTGCTGGCTCTGCAAGAGAAAAGTCAAAGTTATGGGACAATGGAGAATCTACAAATATCTTATATCCCGAAAAACAAGCAGGAATTTATCAAACTAAAAAAGTACTTTAAATTAAACACATACCAAAACCCATGGGAAGTTCACAAAGAATAACAATCTTAAACCAGAAACTAAAGATCCAAAACAAAGTCTGAATATCAAGAGCAAGTAGCAGGGCAATAAGAGCGGTCAGGCTGGGATTGGCAGAGATTCATTCCCTGTAAACAGGAATGATTCTAAGGAGACAAAACAATCCTTTTATACTAAAGGTAACAGAGCCGGAGCCTTACTAGCGAATACGCTGAAAAAAAGGAGGTCAGGAAGGTCATCCCATAAATTGTCTCGCAGAATGGAGAGAAAATCCTTGACCCAGCACAGATCCCAGATGCCTTCGCGGAATATTATCTCAAGGTATACAACTTACAGTCAGACAAAACTACCCGCCAACCCTCCAGGAGAGAAATACACAACTTCTTCAGCAGACTAAAACTCCTCCACGTTTTAGAGACCCAGAGGGTCTCCCTCTGCACAAAGCTCAAGGTCCAGATGGGTATTCAAATCTCTATTAGAAGAGATTTGCTGGAGTGCTGGTGCCATACCTAACCAGGCTCTTCAACACATGCTGCTCAGCAAAAGACTTGCCGACCTCTAGGCCAACAGCCCACATATCAACTATGCTCAAGTCGGGGAAAGCCCACAATCACATGTCCCAACTTTCGCCAGATATCTGTGCTCAATACGGATATTAACATTGTCACGGAAACCTCTGTGCCATGGGCTCCTCCCTACAGACTATGGGCCCTGGTCAGGAGTGCCACGTTTTCCAAATCATAAGAGACCTCTATGGCCAGTATTTGCGCCTGAATCTGATATCGGGCAGGTTTCCGCCCGTGTTTACCATCCTCCGCCACAGACTACAATACAGACCCCCTATTGGGCCGAGGTGGGCTGAGTGCAAATACAGAGCCATGTGCAAAGGAGGGCCGGACGAAGAACCTTGTGTGTCTACTGGATGTAAATCAACCCCTTGTACTGTTTAAATAACCCTGTGTTTCCAAATAAACTGATCTTGGGGTGGGCTGCTACGATCCCTTACTGTCCTGTAATAATATTGGGTATTAAGTCCACTAGGAGACCTAGTGCCCAAACTAAATACCCAAAACACTTCACGTTTGGTCCAAAAGCATACGTATATTTCCACCTCTAGGGCAGTTACAGATTTTTACTATCCCAATAAATGAAAAACATCCCTCGTCTCCATTACTACAAGATAAACAATGTCTAGATACTGGTAACGTGGTATCTTTATTCCTAATGTGCGACAGATGTTCCCTCGTTCTAGCCTTAAGATGACGTGTACTTTGGCCAACATACTAAATTTGGTTTTTCGGCATTTAACTAAATACATAATATTTTCAAAGCAGCAATTAATGAATGTCCTAAAATTGTACTCCTTGTCTGTGTCTGTAAATTTAAATATATCGCCTTTATTAACACGACTACGGGATTTACAAATTATGTGACCACACGGGAACATGCCTACTGGTATTGTTATTTGATTAGTTTGTCTAATAGGGGGCAGGGCACTAGGAGACAGTATGTAACCCAATGTACGAGATTTTCTAAAAATAAATCTTACACCCTTCTGGACTATTGGGACAAGGTTTTATCTGCATGTAAAATGTGTACATGTTTCTCTAGAATAGATTTTATTTTAGAAAAATCTTAACTGTAACTGGTCAAAAACATAATGCTATCATTATCATTTTGTTATCTTTAGGTAAATTCTATTCTGATAATAAATTAATCTTTAATGAATTTAACATCATAAAGCGATCTTTGGTTTTGGCTATATTATAAGCCAGTTGTCGCGGTCTGCCCAGGCTGCGGAGCTGCATGTCTGTCCTGCTGTAGTTTCTCTGCTTTGCTTTGATCCATTCCTGGATTTCCTTTTGCTTTGTTCTATTTTCCATTCCTTGCTTCTGCTCCAGCTCTTTGCTTCAGCTCTGCTTCCTTTATTAGGTGTGCCCCACCTGTGTGTTCTGTTTGTCTCAGTCTGCAGTCTGCAGTCTAAGGTATGTCTCAGTGCTATATGTTTGGTTTGTTTTGTATCTTTGTCAGCAGGGATTAGCGTTAGGACCCACCGTCATTGGAGTACTTTGGCGTAGTGGTGGGCTAAGCATACTATGGCCATATCATGTGACGAAATCTCCAATAGTTATCTTGTAGTCCTAGGCTAGTTTCTGTATTCATGTTTGTTTGTCTCTTATGTACCTTTTGCCCTTCTTCCTTGAATCATCTGGGGATTCCGGTTCCTCTCTCCTCTCCCCATGTCCCAGTTAATATGTCCTATCCTTGCTTATAGGAGAAGCGTCCGAGGGTTCCGGCTCCTCATTCCTTCCCCTGTGTTCCTTGCCTTCTTCCCTGTCCTTTGTTGTGCCCTGTACCATGTATGTCTTGTCAGGTTATGTTTATTCCTTGTCTTGTGCCTGTTTATATCTTTCAATTCATGTCATGCTTCTAGCCACTTCTCGTGTATATCTCATATCATGTTTCTTGCCTGGTCTCCCTTTCCCTTGCTTGTTTTGTGTCTGCTACATTAACCCTTTGCTTAGCATTCATTCTCCCAGCCTGCAGCATCCTGCTCGTGATTCAGTGATATGCTTCATGCCTGCTCCAGGGTGCCTGCAGGATTCGTTTTGTTCTGGACTACATCTGCTGCCATATCAGGGCGCTGGTGTTTGGCTGCACTACCTAGGTGCTCAACGCCTGGGTGAGTGTGGTCACCCTGCACCAGGCCCTGCCCCAGCCTCCGCTACTGCATCGAGACTCCTGCAAACAACCATCGGGCGCGCTGGGTCCTTCCAGCCATCAGCTTGGACCCAGTCCGTGACACATGGCCGCAGGTAAAAGGCCAGGAGTTCGCGGAGTGGAGTTTGCAGCGTCAGCCCTTCCAGTGGGCCTCCGTATCCGTCTGCCCTTCCAGTGGGCCTCCGTACCTGTCTGCAGCTTTCCAGCCCGGCCAGAGGGCTATCCAATCGTGTGCACCCCATCAAAAGGGGTTTCCTATCGTGCACCCCATCAAAAGGGGTTTCCTCCTAAGCTCGCCCCTTCCGGTGGGCTTCCTGACTTGTGAGCCCTTTCCGTAGGGCTTCCTACCGAGCGTGCCCTTTCCGTAGGGTTTCCTGATGTGTGAGCCCTTTCCGTAGGGCTTCCTACCGAGCGTGCCCTTTCCGTAGGGTTTCCTGATGTGTGAGCCCTTTCCATAGGGCTTCCTACCGAGCGTGCCCTTTCCGTAGGGTTTCCTGATGTGTGAGCCCTTTCCGTAGGGCTTCCTACCGAGCGTGCCCTTTCCAGAGGGTTTCCTGCCAAGCTTGCCCTTTCCAGAGGGCTTCCTACCGAGCGTGCCCTTTCCAGAGGGTTTCCTGCCAAGCTAGCCCTTTCCGTAGGGCTTCCTACCGAGCGTGCCCTTTCCAGAGGGTTTCCTGCCAAGCTTGCCCTTTCCAGAGGGCTTCCTACCAAGCTTGCCCTTTCCAGAGGGCTTCCTACCGAGCGTGCCCTTTCCAGAGGGTTTCCTGCCAAGCTTGCCCCTTCCGGTGGGCTTCCTGTCATGTTCCGGAGTTGCGGCCAGCGACCCACTATGGACTCCCAGTATGAGTGCCTGCATCCGGGCTACCTTGGTCGAGTATTCTCCAAGTGGGCAACCTGCCGTGTGCCCTGAAAGAGGGTTTCCTGAGTTGCGGCCAGTGCCCCACTATGGACTCCCAGTATGAGTGCCTGCATCCGGGCTACCTTGGTCGAGTATTCTCCAAGTGGGCAACCTGCCGTGTACCCTGAAAGAGGGTTTCCTGAGTTGCGGCCAGCGACCCACTATGGACTCCCAGTATGAGTGCCTGCATCCGGGCTACCCTGGTCGAGTATTCTCCAAGTGGGCAACCCGCCGTGTACCCTGAAAGAGGGTTTCCTGAGTTGCGGCCAGCGCCCCACTATGGACTCCCAGTATGAGTGCCTGCATCCGGGCTACCTTGGTCGAGTATTCTCCAAGTGGGCAACCTGCCGTGTGCCCTGCAAGTGGGCAACCTGTTGTCTGAACCTGAACCGTGCCTGTGCTTGAACCTGTACCAGTCGTGTCTGCCCAGCAAGTGGGTTACCTGCCGTGTCTGCCTTGTCAAGTGGCTTATCTACCTTGCCTTCGTCTGGCCCTAATTGTCAGCTAGAGACTACTTCCTCATTCCTGTACAGTCATTCTGATTCCTGTTTTTGGAGGAGATTGGTCTACTAGCGGCAGTGCTGGTCATCGAAGGTCTCCTACGTTTTTCGGACTCTGTATGCTGGTTCCTGGGTTGACTTGTTTCCTCCGTTCTCCCGTCTGAGGGCGGGCCCTCCTTCTATTGATGTTTCTGTTCGCGTCCGGAGGCCGCTCTTTTCGGAGGGGGATACTGTCACGGTCTGCCCAGGCTGCGGAGCTGCATGTCTGTCCTGCTGTAGTTTCTCTGCTTTGCTTTGATCCATTCCTGGATTTCCTTTTGCTTTGTTCTATTTTCCATTCCTTGCTTCTGCTCCAGCTCTTTGCTTCAGCTCTGCTTCCTTTATTAGGTGTGCCCCACCTGTGTGTTCTGTTTGTCTCAGTCTGCAGTCTGCAGTCTAAGGTATGTCTCAGTGCTATATGTTTGGTTTGTTTTGTATCTTTGTCAGCAGGGATTAGCGTTAGGACCCACCGTCATTGGAGTACTTTGGCGTAGTGGTGGGCTAAGCATACTATGGCCATATCATGTGACGAAATCTCCAATAGTTATCTTGTAGTCCTAGGCTAGTTTCTGTATTCATGTTTGTTTGTCTCTTATGTACCTTTTGCCCTTCTTCCTTGAATCATCTGGGGATTCCGGTTCCTCTCTCCTCTCCCCATGTCCCAGTTAATATGTCCTATCCTTGCTTATAGGAGAAGCGTCCGAGGGTTCCGGCTCCTCATTCCTTCCCCTGTGTTCCTTGCCTTCTTCCCTGTCCTTTGTTGTGCCCTGTACCATGTATGTCTTGTCAGGTTATGTTTATTCCTTGTCTTGTGCCTGTTTATATCTTTCAATTCATGTCATGCTTCTAGCCACTTCTCGTGTATATCTCATATCATGTTTCTTGCCTGGTCTCCCTTTCCCTTGCTTGTTTTGTGTCTGCTACATTAACCCTTTGCTTAGCATTCATTCTCCCAGCCTGCAGCATCCTGCTCGTGATTCAGTGATATGCTTCATGCCTGCTCCAGGGTGCCTGCAGGATTCGTTTTGTTCTGGACTACATCTGCTGCCATATCAGGGCGCTGGTGTTTGGCTGCACTACCTAGGTGCTCAACGCCTGGGTGAGTGTGGTCACCCTGCACCAGGCCCTGCCCCAGCCTCCGCTACTGCATCGAGACTCCTGCAAACAACCATCGGGCGCGCTGGGTCCTTCCAGCCATCAGCTTGGACCCAGTCCGTGACACCAGTTGGATGTCACTCTCCTTATATCGTCTCGTTCGGAATCTCTGTACCAATTCCTGAACATGTCCCTTAAAAAGTTAATACGTAGAACAATTTCTCCTTAATCTAACAAACTGTTCCACCAGAACGCTCTTTACAACACGACGCGGCTAATTGCTTTTAGCATGTAATACTGTGTTACCAGCAATATATATTTGTAATATGAATGCATTATGGCTGCATTTCCGAAAACTAAATCCAAAAAAGTTATAGTTTCACATTGCATCTCATATGTAAACCAAAAATGAAGATTGTTCCTATTAACATAAGAAATAAAAGAAGAAATCTGTTCAACCCCACCAGACCAGATGATCAAGAGGTCATCAATATAACGACCAAAGCAAACAATGCTGGTTTCAAAAGGATTAGATTCAGTGAATATGTAATGTTCTTGTCATAATGCCATATGCAGATTGTCAGGGTCCTGGAGAGAAGATGCTGTAATGGCAGGGCGGCACGAGCAGCAAAAGTAGAACATACACATAGGAGCTCAATACACGAGCACCGTCTTCTGCCGCTGCAAAACCCCGCCCCTCGATGACTGCTGGCTCCACCCCATGCATTAGCACTAACTGAGTTAGTGCTTAGCATGGGGACCTCCTCCACAGCCCCCAACAATGTGACATGCCCCGCGGTGGACCGGACCCCCCCAACACGCTCCTACCTGGGGTGCGTCTCTCAGTACGCGAGGCCGTGGTTGCGGCCTAGGATGCGGTGGCGCTGACCCCTGTCGGGACCCAGAGGAAGCGGGGACGGACCCTGAAGGTGGGGACCCCCTGCGTCTTGCTGTAGCAGGGTCGGGGGCGCCTGACACAGATTTGCATAAGAGGGAGCAAATCGTGCCCTCACAGCGGTCCCACGCGTTTGTAACTAATATACTCCCTCAGAAGGTGAAGTAATTATGGGTTAATGGGTTAATAAAAAAACTCAAAGCCAAAATGAAAAAATATCAATTTATAAGGCATAATTACTAAATCTATGTAAACATCAAGTAACCGCTTCTAGGCCCTTAGTGTGTGGGATACAAGAATTCAACATCCAGCAACAAACCAACAATAAGGAGACTGCCAGTTTACCTTTTCCACTTGTTGTAAGACCTGTTTAGTATCACGGACACCCGACTGTAGATACAGATCCACCAATTCATAGAGGCTCCGACTTAGACTCCTAATCCCAGATATGATAGGTCTTCCTGGCGGGATCTACGAGGGACTTGTGTATCCTTGGCAAAAAATAGGTATAATAAAATAAGCTTAACCCCTTAATGACATTTTGGGACAAGAGCTCTTTTAAAATTTTTCAGTGTTGCTGTTTAGCTGTAATTTTCTTCTTTCTCATTTGGTGCACCCAAACACATTGTATATTGGTTTTTTTTTCAGGATAAACAGGGCTTTTTTTTAGATACCATTATTTTTATCATATCATCTAATTTACTATAAAAAAATTATGGTGATTTGTTTTTACAAAAATGACTCTCTTTTTAAAAAAAAAATCTTTTACTCATCTGCAAAAACTAATGAAAAAAACCTGCTAAATAGATTCTACTATTTGTCCTGAGTTTAGAAACGCCCAATGTTTTTATGGGTTTTAGATTTTTCTGCAGGTTATGGGGCAATAAATACCAGTAGCGTTTTGCTATTTTTCCCCCAAAGCTGGTCATTCTGCCCCATGTGCCATTTCGGATATCTCTGAAGCCAGCCAATGCAATTTACCCCATCAAAGCATATATTTTTGAAAACTAGACACCTCAAGGTATTTCAAATGCTGATATTTTAACCCTTTCCATGCGCTAATTCCACCACCATTGTGTCCCCCCCATTTTACTTCAGGTATGAAGTTACAGCTGCTGGTATAAGTCACTGTCACACAACACCCCAATGTGCATTCAGTAACATCTCCTGAGTACAGTGATACCCCCCATGCATGGGGTTTTCTGGCTGTTTGGGGGCAAAAGGGCCACACTTGGGGCATGCAGATTTTTCAATGTTGAACTTTGACATTTGGTGATCCACTGGCCATGCCCTTTTTGGTACATCTTTGAGCCCGGCCATTTCAGTGTACCCAATAAAACCATATATTTTTGCAAAGTAGACAACCCAGGATATTTCAAATGCCGGTATTTTAACTCTTTCCATGCACACATGTTACCACCAGCCTTTGTCAAAGTTTGAAGTAGTCTTTTTTTGTGTGTATTTTTCACCACACACATTGTACTTTAGGTATGAATTTACAGCTCTTGGCATTACCAAAACCCTGCCACCCGACGCCAGGGCCCTCCTCGAGCAGCCAATTTCCTTGGCCGAAGTAGCTGAGGTCGTGAAAGCTTCTCCGGCTGGTAAGAGTCCTGGCCCGGATGGTTATACCATTGCCTATTATAAGAAATTCCTTTCCGTTCTTGGCCCCCACATGGTCTCGTTTTTTAATGCCATCGCCCAAGGTGCTCCATTTGCCCCGCAGGCCCTGTCCGCGCATATCGTGGTCATCCCTAAACCAGACAAAAACTTAGATTTATGTAGTAGTTTTCGCCCTATCTCTTTGATCAATGTTGATTTGAAATTATTCTCCAAAATTTTGGCGAATCGCCTGTTGCCCTTTTTGCCCCATCTCATCCATTCAGATCAGGTGGGGTTTGTCCCCGGGCGTGAGGCACGAGACAACACTATGAAGGTGGTAAACATAATTGCCCATGCCCAATCTCGTAGCCTTCCGTTGATCGTAGCTTCGATGGATGCCGAGAAGGCGTTTGACCGGGTGTCCTGGTCCTTCCTTTTTGGGGTTCTCTCGAGGATTGGAGTCGGTCTTCGCTTCTTGACCTGCGTTAAGGCTTTATATGACTCCCCGACCGCACGGGTGGCCGTTAATGGTTTGTTGTCCGATCCATTCACGTTGGCGAACGGTACGCGGCAGGGTTGCCCCCTCTCTCCCCTTTTGTTTCTTTTAGTTCTCGAACCCTTTGCGAATGCCATCCGGGCCCACCCGGATATTGCGGGGGTCCGGATTGGACCCCGGTCTTACGCCTTATCGTTGTTTGCGGATGACATCCTTTTGACTCTCACTAACCCGGTTCGGTCCCTCTCGGCTGTCCTGTTGGAGCTTGCCAGGTTCCAGGTGTTGTCCAATTATAAAATCAATCTGTCCAAATCGGAGATCCTGGGGTTTCACATTCCGGTGCAACTCTGTAACCACATTCGGACTAGGTACCCCTTTAAATGGAGGGATGATTCTATTAAGTATCTGGGTCTGCGTATTCCCACGGACCTCTCGCAGTTGCGCACTCTTAATTTCGAGCCCTTGCTGTCTACTCTAGAATCGGACCTGCGTAAATGGGCATATCCTCATATCTCCTGGTTTGGGAGGGTGGGGGTCATCAAGATGAATCTTCTCCCCAGATTCCTTTACCTTTTTCAGACACTGCCCATAGCTCTCCCGCGGTCTTTCTTCCAGAGATGCCGGAGGACTTTCTTGCGCTATGTCTGGAGGGGCAGGCCGTCTCGTTTGGCGTTCTCCTACTTGATTAGGCAGCGACTGCAGGGGGGGGTAGGTCTCCCGAGTTTAGAGCTTTATTGGCAGGCGTCTCACCTACGCCGCGTTATCGAATGGTCTGTAGACTCGGCTAAGCAGTGGGCTTCTGTGGAAGGGTCCTTCCTGTCGTGCCCGTTGTCTGTGTTACCGTGGATTGGCGACCCTGTGGGTTGCGTCACATACTCTGCCCACCCCTTCCTTCTCCCCACCCTGCGGGTCTTCCGTAGATTGCTGCGGGCTGGTAAGGTTGCTGGGGTTCCTGGCCCTCTGACTCCCTTGGTGGGGAACCCGGACTTTCCCCCGGGTCGCTCGGGTGGGGGCTTGCAGGCTTTTCTCCCTCCGGGGGTTCGCACCCTGCGCCTGTGCCATGTGGTTACTGGGGGAGCTCTGCAGCCTCTGGAGGCCCTGTCGGGCCCGGGTCCCTGCCCCTTCTCCCTCTAGTTCCTCTACCATCAACTTAGGCATTTTGTTTCTTCCTTGGCGGTTCGGCCGCATCTGGACCGACCGCTCTCTCAATTGGAGAGGTTTTGTCTTGAACTAAAGGAGCCGCCCCATCTTTTATCTAAATTGTACGCATTGTTGCTCTCCCCCGAGCCGGTCGCCAAGCCGTATTATTTTAGCCTGTGGGAGCGGGACTTGGCCTGCTCATTTGACCTGGAGGACTGGTCTAAGATCCTCTCTATCGTCCACAAGGGGTCGGTGTCTAGTCGAATGCAGGAGACGTCTTTTAAGATACTTACGAGATGGTACAGGGTTCCCCTAGACATTCACAGATTCGCCCCTCAGGTCCCCCCAACCTGTTGGAGGTGTGGTGTCCATCCCGGCTCCCTGTTGCATATTTGGTGGTCCTGCCCAGATATTAGACCCTTTTGGGATTCCGTCACGACGGTGATCCGTGAGGTGGCCAATCCCGATTTCCGGGCTTCTCCTGAGGCCATTCTGCTCCATCACACACAGACTTCTTTTTCTAGCTACAAGCGGTCCTTGACGTTTCATCTGATTAACGCGGCCAACGCGGTCCTCCCCCGCCACTGGAAATCAGCCTCCCCTCCCTCCTTTATGGCTTGGGTACATCAGGTCGAATTCACGTACCACATGGAAGTTCTCATATGGTCAGCTAGGGGGGCGGGTCATAAAGTTGAACTTAAGTGGTTTCACTGGAGGGCGTTCATCGCGTCCCTGGAACATCGCTCTTTACCTGTGCCCCTCTAGGGGTCAGCTACTACTCTCCTACTGGGCCTATTTTTGTATGTTCGTGCCTTTGGTTAACGTGATCTTGTAAGTGGAGCTATCTGCTGGACCCTGGGACAGACTTGTTTTATTCTGTTTTTTGTTTCCTTTTGTTCTACATATTTTGTGGCACTGTATTATTGGGTACCGATTGGCTTATCGGCCTTTTTCTGTCCTCCCCCTTGGGGGTGGCTTTATTCTTGTATGTACCTGATTTGCTCAACTCTTGCTCTCAATGTCTCATGTTTTTCTTGCCATTCCTATTCGTGTGCAGGCTCAGCCTATGCTGTATATGTAACTTGTTCTGCTGTTTTACCTATGTACTCGGCGCCTTACGCCATGTATATGTTACCATCTGTGCAATAAACTGAGAATTGAGAAAAAAAAAAAATTTACAGCTCTTGGTATGTATCGCTGTCACATAACACCCCAATATGTGTTCATCAACATCTCATGAGTACAGTGATACCCCCCATGAATGGGCTTGTCGGGTTGTTTGGGGGCCACATTTTGAATGTGTGCATTTGCATTGGAAATTTGACATGTGGTCATCCTGCCCTCCTGTGTTTATTGGAACATTGTTGAACCCGGTCAATTCACTTTCATACATACAAATCATACATTTTTTTAAAAGTAGACGCCCCATGGGCACTTAACACGCCAGTATTTTAACTCTTTCCATGCAAGGAGTGTTTGAAGATATAGCGCAAATTTTGGCACTTGCTCATAAAAATAATTATATATATATATATATATATATATATATATATATATATATATACACATATACACACACACACTTTTTTCTATTGGTCTTTTTTAACTTTTTATTATTTTTTTACATTTTACTAATCACAATGTGATTAGAAAGCTGGGCTCCACTGACTTGCATGGTTCAATGTAGTACCTGCAAGAGACCCTCTGCAAGAGATCAAATAGTTTAGTAAGAGAAAAAGATAACCTCAAACTTAATAATACTAGAATGTGGAGATTGATGACCCATAATGATACCTGGGAACTCTCCGGGTTTGATGAATCCTCCGGGTCGCGAGAACAGGGTCTTGACACATCCCACTCCCCGCCCATTTTCCCTTTAAATGGGGGTGTTTCCCGGTTCCGTCAGTGAGACTGCCCGCCGACGTCACGGGACCGCCCGCCGACGTCAGTGGGCAGTCCTGGCCGCGTCCTGCAAGGAGCCCAGAAGTTCCCAGGTATGCCCATAATCTGTGCTAGAAGCCTCTGTCTCACTAAATGACAGTTTGCGGGGTATCATCCTCATAACTTCTTGATTTTTTCAATATAGTTTTTAACAGAGGATTAGACTTCCTAACATAATGTCTTTTCCAAACATATACTTTATCTCTTGAGTAGTCCAAGGCAAAACGTCTCCTGTTTTTTTAGTAGAGATTTCATTTTCTATAGATTGTAAGCTCGTTTAAGCGGGGCCCTCCTCACCTGTAAGTCAAGTTGTTACGTTACATGCTAATTGTTATGTCCGGTCTACCCATTGTACAGCGCTACGGAATTTGATGGCGGTATATAAAACAATAAATAATAATTTTCAAGCTTATCCTTATATCTGTGTAAACTTTCAGAATATTCTGCATCTCCATGGTTTTAGCTTCTAGTGCTTGGATTTGATCCTGTGTAGTAACCAGCAATTTCCGTTTATAATTTATTTTAATTTGAATTAAATTAAAGGAATATTCTGTAAGGATAACATATCATTGCTCTTTTAGTTTTCTATCATTAATAAAGTAGGTACCTTTTTAATGCAAAGACCTCTCGGTATGCGCTGTACCTCCAAATGTTTTTCCAGCGTCACAATATCCCACCATAAACGTAATTCTGGTCACCTTTTCCAGACCTTTAAAAATAGGTTGCAAATCAAATTTGCAAATAGAATCTTTGCCATCTTTATTAAATACTTGATTAACTCTTTTCTGCCAGGCAGCCGTTATAAATAAAACATTGTCCAAGATATCAGTATCTCAAAAAGATTGTTATAAATTGCCTCATAAGTTATAAATATAAACCATTTTCTTTAGACTGCATACTCTTAAATTGTAATTTTGTCATAAATCATTAATTGGGACTGAAAAACGTCCTCCATAAACTTCCTTACTATTAGGTAAAAAATGCACTTGCAAGCAGTCTTTAAACAAAATGATATAAGCGTATTTCTATCTAACCCTTTAGTCAACATCAGTATGTAAAAGTTTAAAAATATATACCAATAAATAATATACAATTCATTCTGAATACATAACTTAATACATATATTCAATAAATAAATATATAACAATAATACATTTACATTGCAATACGTTTCAGTAAATAATAATTCATCCATTAACAAATAAATATTACAAGGCATATATATATACATGATTACATATAATTACATAATATATAGCATATATATGACTCAATCAAAGAAAAAACATAATTTGAATCATATATAAACAATGAATTGTCATTAATCTCTCAAAAGGACAGTTTAAGTTATGGCTTCATCAACTGCCTGAGATCACTTAAATTTGATGGATGTTAAATAGGTATATCTGTCTAATAATTCAAAAGGCCTCCGGGCACCTGATGTACGCTTATGAAAAAGGATTGGGACCAGAAGTATTAGAGATAAGGGATCATTTTGTATAACGGATCTGGTGGTTTTCCAAATTGTCCATAAAGATTTCCAACTTCAGCCGTTTCATTACAGCAATACGTTTTCTCAAAGACCATTACATTAGCTTAAAATACAAACAAAAGTATACATGTATCAAATATAGAATTTCAATTACTCTCATATATTATTATCTCCCATTGTTCCTATTGATCAAGCAAAAATAAGTGAGGTCTGAAGAATCTGCAATGGAGACCCTCGCTGTGAACTGTGATGTGTACATCATGTTTCAAGAACATTTTATAAACTGTTTTAAAAACAAAGACATTTGTTGTCAGTTTTCTTCTTCGTCTAGGTATTTACTTTTCTATTACTGGCCAAAGTTAAGAAAGATGCAGCTCTCCTGCTGTTGTAGAAAGCTCAGTATTTCTATGACAGTGGTGAGCCTATGACTTCCTAAGCATTACGGTAGTTGTAGCTCCACAAGCTAGCCTTGTTATTATTGACTGTTCTGATTGGATGTTGTGTGCTGATCTGTGATTGGACGCCAAGACCTAGTTAAGATGCATACCTGGGCATTCCATCCAACTGCTCACTTTGGCCAGTTGGTGATACTGAAAACTGCCTGCTAACCTTCAGTGTTTCTTCGCGACTTTATTTATATACACATCTATTATTTGAATCTTAGTTTATTGGTTACATTTTATATATTCTTTTTCATTTAATTAAACTTCTAACTTACATATATATTTAAGTAGTGATAGATTTATTAAATACTGCTAACCATTAGTGTTTTTTCAAGATTTTTTTTATACATAAATCTACTATTTTAATCTCAGTTTATTGGTTACCTTTTTATATATATTTTGTTTCATTAAAATTTACTTTTAACCTAGATATTGTCTACCTTAGAAATATATTAAAGAAGTGATACATTTATTGCCATATATATTACTGAAGATGGACGGATATTTGAAAAGAATGGTAAGTGTTTACCTACATGTTTTGTATACTGATGTGTTCTAATTCAATGGGGTGCACCATCATTCAGAAATATGGTTCAGGTCTTCCTACAACTTCACACATGGGTTTCCTTCCTTAACCGACTTCTCACACCATAGTGCATTTAGTCTTAGGTCGCACTGGCTGTCTTTTGGATCACCAATTACTTGATCCAAACTGGCTGGGAAGCATTGAAGTCATTGAAGCTTGCGATCCATTATATGTCAGTTAGCCAATATTTCAGATTTTTCTCTTTCTATGGTAAACACGATACCACTCTATATCTTATGATTATAGGCATTACTCTGTGGATGTCTTTTTACAAACCGCAGGCAAAAATATAACATACAATCTAAATACCGAATCAGGCCAGCAGGCTACTGACGTTCCAGCTCACTTGAATGTTAGGGCCAAAAGAATCAAATGGCCCAGTAACTTTCTAGCGATCTGTTATCCACCATATAAAGGGATTTTTTAGGGGGCCTAAATGAGCAACATTGTGTCATGTCTGTCAATGTGTCATGGGTGTCAAGCCAGAGAAACAATGAATGGAAAGAGATTCAAGAGTCCAAGCAGACCGGCTCCAATGTGACAGAGCCCATTGGTGCCTCAAATGGGACATGGACCTAGTAGGGCGATCTGTGCAAATTCCTTGGGGTAAGCAAAATAGGGCACAATCACCTACTAAAACAATGTAACAGAAAATTAACCGAACCCTGCGCAAATCCGTGACACAAAAATTCACCACGTGATGACAAGCAAAAATATTAACTTACAAAATCGATGTCTCAAAAGCGACCGTAAGGATAAGAACAAATAAAAAATAGAGTGTAATATTGTCATGCATAATAAATGCAATCAATGGAGAATAAATGGTTAAACTCACAGACAGCTCAAATTGTAAAGGTGTTTCAGAAATGATCAGATCCTCTTCGATCCATTGGAAAAATAAATACCTTTCAATTGATCCAAAGCGCATAAACACAAAGAGTAGACAATCAAATGGACTCCAAGAAGTGCTTTCCTAAGCCGACCGAATGCTGTCGTTTCTCATGTAGTTTGAACGCACGCCAACTGTGAAAGCCTCCAAAGTCCTAACAGCCAAACCTCCTCGCCGGCAACAGCAAACTACGGTGTCCTCAAATGAACAATTTCAGCCAAATCGTTTCGTCCCTTGGGACAATTACACACTAGCAGCGTCCATAGCTTTTATATAGTCTCTCAAACCAACATATGTAACCGCTTAGCACATATTACCGTATTTGCTTATAAGATAAACCCCCAAAACTTGAATATTAATTTAGAGAAAAAAGAAAAAGCCTGAATATAAGACTACCTATAAGAAAAAAAGTTTTACTAGTAAATATTATTTCACATGTTAACTATTTTTTCATATTTAGTGAAAACTAAAGCATTTCTTGTTTTCATTTCCTTTTATTTGCCAACCTGCCCCCAGTTATGCACATATGACCCCCAGATATGCCTTATACCCCCTATATGCCACATTGCCCCCAGATATGCCTTATAGCCCCTATATGCTACTCTGCCCTCCAGATATGCCTTAGAACCCCAGATATGCCTTATACCCCCTGTGTGCCACATTGCCCCCAGATATGACTTATAGCCCCTATATGCTACTCTGCCCTCCAGATATGCCTTAAACCCTAGATATGCAACTGTGTCCCCCCAGATATGCCTTATATACCCACATATGCCACTCCACCCCTGATATGCCTTGCACTCCCTGATATGTCACTCCGCACACTGATATTCATTATATATATATATTCCCGTATATGCAACTCTGCCCCCAGATATGCCACTTTGCCCGCTGATATGCCTTTTACACCCTTATACGCCACTCTGCCCCCCCCACACTTGCCTCCTGTCAGGGACTGGGTCCATACAGGCGACTGTAATGACCCAGAGCACCCAAAGATGGCGTTCAGGAGGTATTGCGCAGTAGTGGAGTTAGATAGGGCCTGGAGCAGGGCGACTGCACACTCCCGGTGGGCATCTAGGGTTGTGCGGCCACATACCAGGGCCCTGACATTGCAGTTGATGTTGCCCAAAACAAAGCAGAACTTGGAGATATCCTGCAGGCACCCTGGAGCAGGCATGAGGCATAGTACTAGAATCATGTGCAGGATGGGAGTAGGGAAGCCAAGCAGAGTAACAGCAGAAACATAGCAAGCAAGGGGGACAGAGCTACCAAGCAAGAAACATAGCCACACAAGACATACATGTACAGGACACAACAAAGGACCGGGAACAAGGAACACAAAGGATGGAGTGAGGAGCCGGGATCCTCAGACACTTCTCCTTTAAGGAATAATAGGACATCTTCACTGGGACATGGGAAGAGGAGAGAGGAATCAGATGATTCATGGAAAAGAGGTCAAAGGTACATAAGAGACAGACAACCATAAATACAGGAACTAGCCTAGGACTATGTGATAACAATTGGAGATTTCGTCACATCATATGGCCATAGTATGTTTAGCCCACCACTACACAAAAGTACTACAATATTCGGTGGGTCCTAGCACTAAACCCTGCCTACTGAATTATTAATAAACTGAAACTAAACATTGAACCTAAACACGGAACCAAGACATACCTTTACACTGCTGACTGACACAAACATAACAAATGGGTGGGGCACACCTTATAAAGGACAGAGCTGAAGCAAAGAGCAGAACTGGAATCAAGTAATCAGAAGCACAGAACAGAGCATATGGAAATCCAGGAATGCATTACAGCAAAGGGGAAACTCTAGCGAGATGGGGGGGGGGACAAGAGAGAAGCTCCGCAGCCTGGATGGACCCTGACATCTCCCTGGTTTCCAGACTTCTTGCTGTCTAGCGGGGGCAGCCAGTGGACGTCTGCACGATGCGCTCAGACAACCTCTGCTGCTGGTACGCGGCACTTCCGCTGGGGCTTCTTTTAGGGAGCACCGGAAGGTCTTTTCACATTGGTACTCCATGATAGAAGCCCCGGAAATGTCGGATAGTAGCGGCGGTTGTCTGCGAGCATCGTGGAGGAGGATCCAGGTCCGCTGCAGCGCTGCAGGGGATCTGGTTCTTAGTGTTATAGTCTGACCGCTATTTGAGGTCAGATTATAAAACGAGGGGTATTTTTCAGAGCATGTTTTATATTCGATAAAATCAATTCAATTAATCACTAATGAAAATAGTTGACAATAATTTTGATTATCGATTAGTTGTTGCAGCCCTATTTAAAATCAATTTGTATAGATACGTCCAATACCTAGCTACTGGAATAATATATCAACGCAATAATAGTCTTATTATGGTGCATCCCTCTACATTTTTATTATATGTTATTTATATAGTAAAAAGCCCTCAGGTGCTAGATGTTTGTTAACCGTTAGTGTGCCATCCACATACAAGGTATATAATGGTATACAAGGGAATATAATGGTATAAGGGTAAATATGGGGAAATAAAATATACATTTTATTAAAAGGCGATTGGATTGCATGTGTTTTAGTAATATAGAATGACATCCAAAGGAATTCTTTCCTATAATCTAAGTTTCCCCTGTCCTGAAAAAATGTATCAATAGGTTTCCTTAGGAACAGTTTTACACATTTTCAAGGTTGCAAACATGTAGAAATGAAGACAAAGCAGATAAATGTATGTACGACTGGAATCTATATTGTCAAATACACTGGGTATTTGGGAGAGTCTCCTAGAATAAGTGATGCTCTAAAATGCTCATAAACAGATGTATGATCACCAGAGGTGACCAAACAGAACTTAGTATCAGGGAACTGATGTTATTTATTCTTCCCAGTATCATCTATTTTGATTACTTCCTTTTTATTGAGACACAGCTTTTCTCCGAGAAGCTAAACTAATCAGTTGTACAAAAACAAAATGAAGTATGTCACAGTGGATATTCAATGTATCAGAAGCTAATAATTCAACATTTTGTATTGTTTGTAGAGTTTCTATTGTCTTATTATTTCTACTGTTTTTTCCTAACAGCTTAACGAATTAGATATCCTGCATATACAGGTAATTTTAGTCAAATTTTTTAACATAATATTTATGTTCCAAAAGATTTAAACTACTCAAGTGTTTATTCAGTAAATATGTGCATCATTATTTGTAAAGGGCAGCTGAAGGAGTCCTTTATATAGTTCAGACTATGAGATTACCTACGCAGCCAACGTTGAGTACACTCGGAGAAGTCTTTTTGACCTGGGACGGGTAGAGGGAGAGAAATATGGGACAGAGGATGCGACAATGAAATAAGAAATGGCAGGGGAGTAAGGGGAACTGAAAGAGACAGGACCTTTATTTTATGATGACTTTTAATATGGGTCCACCCTCAAAAGAATTACCTACTCCCTGGGCGTATCCTTCTTTGCGTGTGAATATATATATATATATATATATATATATATATATATATATATTTTTATATATATATATATTATAAAGTGTTTACATTCTACCAATTTCTCTCTATAGATTGAAACCTTGGAGACCAAGGTTAACTGTGAGTACAGTGGGTTAATGGAATACAATTTAAAGATTATGTTTTATGTTTATAAAGAAGATTTTCTATGGCAACAACAGGGTATTTAACTTTGGGTGGCTGGATATACAGATGGAATATGATGGGATTATTTATATTGTGATATAAAACACAAAGCACCTATTAAATCTGCTAGAATATTCTCCCTAATTTTTTTAATCTTTTTTGTTATAGTTGGCACCTTCAACGATGATGTGTAAGTAATTGTTAAATAAATTGTTAAATAAAATATATAGCCTCTTGATGGCATGAGGTTTACCACAGACAATGAATCTGACCTTAATTTGTCTCTCCATTTTTTGTAGTGAACTACGTGAAGCTGTGAATCTATTTAAGGAATATTCAGCTCTTGTAAGATCTATGAATATAATGATATTTTTAAACATTGATTGCATATTAAATTTATATATATATATATATATATATATATATATATATATATATATATATATATATATATATTTATATATTAAACAGGCAGCTACACCTATCTTGAGGCTATTCACTAACTGTTCTCTGATCCTTCCAGCATCGCAAGATACGCTTCATCAAAGACAGTCGTATGTATCCAGTTTTACCCATATCCACTGACCAATCTCCCTAAACGATGCATTTGGTTTCATGATGCATGTGACACTTTTTTTTTTTTGGCCGATATTTGTAGAACGCAACACAAAATCCCTCAAAAAGATGGACATCTACGTGAGTGTTTTCCACATTACAAACTTTATACTGTTCTTAGAAAAACTATGGGCCTTTGTTGCACATACATAGAATTAATCTGTATATGATGTATTAACAATACATTAAATATATATTAATATGTTCCATGTTTCCCTTACAGCTATGTGAATTTTACAAGAAAACCGAAGAGGTATACGGACTAACAAGTGTATAACCTGTACCCACAAGTCTCCAAAAATATGTCTTCAGAGTCTCTGCAAACACTATCTTCTAGTCATGCCCATCAAAGCCTTTATCCACTAGACTACAAGGCATTGTTCAGTCAATGACCCCAACTCTGATGACCTCTGAGCCTACATATTGTTCATACAGCACCCACTATTATACATGTTTTCATTCTCTACACTAACAAACTTCATTTCTATTTATAGCTCCAGAACTTGAGACTTCAGCTTCGGGGTAAGTACAGTCACTACAGATTCAGTGTTCTTATTCTTAAAGCTGCAATTTACTTTTTACTATACTTTCTAGTAGTATATATTACAGTAATATACTCGCCACAATTAATTCTGTTTTGGGAGAAAAAAACACCACACAAATTACTAAGGGGAAATTGCCTAAAATGAAAGGCAGCACGGCCCAGCAGTTCGGAGGAACACACGGCTCCCTGATATCATTTTTGTCTGAGAATCTCTATGTTGGAGACACTGGAGGGAGGAAGCCTGGCTGGGGGCTGCTGAAAATCAACACTGCTTTTATTTATATAATATGAACGTTACAACTTATGATACATTTTAACACACCTCATATTTCTGTCCCTTAGGAAGAACCTTGGACAAGAAGAGGTGAGATTTCAAACAATCAGATGCAACATGATTTCCAGACGTACATTATTCATCTGTAATAGATCCAGTTAATGTAACATACAATTTCTTTGTTTCTATTTTCTGCAGAGACTGTTTGGAAGTCATCGCAGCCATGAAAGACCTGCACATCAACATCAGCAGACTTGTAATTTTTATGTTTTTATATTTTTTAAAGTGTCGGTAGAGAGAGACAGAAAGCCACCAGGATAAAATTAGGTGATGGGATGTACAGTATAAAAAGATAGATAGATTACCAGATAACTATTTTGTGAATGAGTAAAACACAAACACAATGCTTCAGGAAGCCAAACCAATCAGGGCATGTATTCCATATTTTAACATAACTTTAAGTAGACATCCAAAGTAATCCAAAAAAGTATGTTTTTTTTTTCCAGAAGAAGAAGATCGACCCTTTCGTAAAAGGTATGTAGTTTCTCTCATTACAAAAGGATCCTTTCTTTTATAATTCGACCAACATAACTCAATTAAAGTCAGATAAACTTTTACGTTATGACTCGCAAATCCGATATTTAGAATGACAAGGTTTTCGGTCAAAGGTTTTTCTTCCTCCATCCATCTCAAAGGGCCTGGTGGCCAAGGTCCAACCCATCGCCCTATAGGTGCCAGGATGTTGCAGAATAACAATCACTATCTACCCCCACTTAAAATATACATTTACCTTTTTCAGTTCTGTCAGTCCATGCCCTCCAGTTCCTATCTTTGGGTGATAGAAAAAGACTAGTCATCTAAAAGAAAATAAAGAAAGAAATTTTTTTTTAAAAAGCGTATCCTTGCCCACTGGTAGTTGATTTGTAAGGATTAAAAAAAATATTTAAACTATTTTTGTTCTATTTTAGATATCATGAAGGAGAACAGGTAATTAAAGATTTTATTCTCAGATCTTATTTATGCAGCATACACTAATTACTACAGTTTGAGTGATTCATGTGAACAAAGTTTGCTAAATAGCCCACAATGATAATGTCTGACAATGCAGCATTTCTGTCTTTGCAGAGGATGCAACGGATATAAATGGAGACCAACTTTGCCAACAATTTCCAGCGCTGGGTAAGTAATAAACCCAACAGCACTGGTAATGCTTTAATTCATATGTCTTTTATTTCTTTGTAATGGTAAAGTAAGTCATATGTTAAAGTGCTTATCGCAAGGTATGGTGGGGGAAATGTTGGCAGATGGGTTAATGGATAGGGAGACAATTTAGGGGGCAAACACAAAAAAAATCATGAAGCATCATGAAAGAACGGTGGTAAAGGAACAAAAAGGGATAATTACTGTCATACATTACAAAAGAAAGGAATGGGACAACAAACTAACAATGGGCCTCATCTTCCTCTTTAGGGAAGAAGAAGAAGAAGTCGGTGGCATTGTTGCCAGAATTCAGAAGATTTTCCGGTGAGTAAATAGTTTCTTCAGGAAATATAGGCAGACCAAGACAGGCTATGACATTTAACCAGAGCTAAGCTAAAGCAGCCAGATGATGTCTGAGTTTCTTCTGTCTCAAATCATCTAAATATTAATTTTTTTCTCTTTCAGAAGATATTTCACGTGCTGTGGAGGACGACCCAGAGATTAATATTTCATTTGTTAAAGTTTTTGTATTTATTTAGACTGTTCGATATTGACAGCACATAGATAGATTGTTTAAGTTTTGTATTCATTTAGACTGTCCGATACGGATGATACATAGATAGATAGATACATAGATAGATTGTTTAAGTTTTGTATTGATATAAGGTAGATAGACATAGTAGATATAAGATAGATAGAGATAGTAGACAAAGGTAGATAGGTAGATTTATACATAGACAGATTAAGTGTGTATTTATAGAGACTGTTAGATATTAATGATAGCTAGATAGATGGAGAGATTGCTTAAGCTTTTGTATTTATATATTGATGATAGATATATAGATGGAAGATAGATAGATATATATATGGATGGATAGATAGAAAGATAGGTATTTTTGCTGTAAAAGTATTTTTTTCTCCCTTTACCATAATTTCTTTGGGATTGTAAGGGGAAAGAATGGTGTGTACTTCTGTGAGTGAATGAAGATATGAAAGGCGTGTGAATGGTCAGTAATTAGGGTTGAAGCCTTGACGTGGCATTACTGCTCACATGGTTATCCATGTGCTAATTCAACCAGTTTGAGTGTCTGTAAATGGTTGTGTGGGTAAAGAATGTTGCATGTCTGAGCATAAAAACAAATAATTTAGCATTAGGTTAGTCAATTAGCTGTTTAATTGCAGACATAATCCCTATAAACCTGGAGTGCGCGAGACACAAATTAACATGTCGCTATGATTAGAAAAAACATTTTCTAGCCAAAGCAACATTTTCCATCATTTGTGCACTCAACTTTTGTCTTAGAAATACATGTTGCAGGTCAGATTTGTGATACAAATACAAATAAGACTTCATTTGCTGAAGCTGGGGGTGTAGTTTCGAAAAATATATAGTTTTGTTGGCATATTTTAACATCCCAGGCAGCTAGAGCTTTTCAATTGACGACAGCCATGCATTGCATTTAAAGATGTCTTTTGTGATAGTCTAGCAATAAAATATTAGAAAAACACAGTCTACTGTTCTCAATTTATGTTTATTTTAGACAGGTTACCTACTACAAATATTCAGCAACACAGGTTTTGATATTATAGTTTAGAAAAATAAAATTACAAACTATTTTATTGAGTCGGAAGTGAACAAATACACCTTTTCCAATAAAAATTGTATATTTGGATTCTGCTGGGTGTGTGGAAAAAAAACAATATATGGTTTGTATAGTCTATTCTCAAGAAATGTACTTCTAAACGCGTTTAAACGTGAGCTGCAGCAAAATGCTCAAAATTGCCTTAGCACCAGGGTGGGAAATGGCTTAGCAGCGAAAGGGATAAGTTGGTCCCCTGCCTACTTCTTGCTGTCTCTTTTCCCTTTGAGAAATTATATTTTCTGTCTCCTATATTTTTTTGCATGTCTCTCAATTACTTTTTTACTTTTTTATCAAGCCCCTTCACCTTTTTCTTTCCACTTTTGCACTCTCCTGCAATCTCTTCTCTTTTCTCTATGTTCTATTCTTCCTCCAACACCCAACGTAATATTTAATTCACCTCTAGTTGATCTGCTCACTCTAAAGTCTAATGTAGGCTAGAAGAACAGCATGTTGTAAGTGAATTATAGCAAAGTCATGACTTATTTATAAAAACAGCATCAATTATTTAATAACAGTCAGAAATAATAATAAAATCTCTAACATGTTCCAAAAACCTAATCAGAGA